>NC_043747.1:21034884-21334884 GCF_902148845.1 Salarias fasciatus | reverse complement strand
ACCTGTTGGATTTCCAGTCCTCACAGCTGCAGTTACAGTTGGGGATAAAATGACACTTTGAGCATGTTTACCTCTGTTTTCTATGTTCAGTGTTAAAGTTCCAGTGAGCTGTAACCCAAGGGGCAGGCATTTCTAAATATATATATAAAAAAGTCTGCACTTAAGTGTGCACATTTAACACTGTCTTAAAATAAATTGTGTTTCCTTAATGAATGAAAGCATCTTTGATGCATTCTTCTTAATTACAGTTCAAATGTAAAAATATAAAATTCATCCCTATTCACATCTTTCAATAAAACTCGCATTTCTTCTTAATCAAAACAACACGTGGGATGATAAGTATACCCCAGGGATGATAAGTATATTGATGATGAATGTTAGCTGAGGTTCTACTAGAATGAGGCCAAACAGCTTCAAAATGTTGGTGTTGGCATGTTGAGAGTAAAGTTCTTCAGGACATATCCACTTTTCAAAACAAATTACTGCCTCCGGGTCGGAGCTGCCACTGCAACAGACGCACATTTACAGCAGCCGCACGTGTTTTTTTTTTTTTTTTTTTTTAATCCTTGTGGACTGTGTGTGTCTCTGCAGTCAGCCGATGGTGCGTTCAGGGGCGTCGGAATGTTCAATACTACTGAAAATAACCGGGGTTACAATGGCTACTCGTGAAGGATTTGTGTGAGGTGGAGAAAAAAAAACAATACCCCTGGAAAATACCCCCTAACTGACTCCTCTGGGAAAACCCCACCTCAAAAGCGAAAGTAACTTCTTGTAATGTTCCGTGTCGTTCAAGGAAGTGAAACTTAAACAGATCATTCTTTCAGTTCAGAGGCAGACACTCTGAAGATTTTTTTTCCTTGATAGTGTTTAAACCCAGGTAAAATATAAATCTACAATTATTCATTGTTTTTTGAGGCGAGAGACATGGCTGACAAAGAGAAGGAGAGAAGATACCTTCAGAAGAGAAGAGCGTCTGGAGGAGGTGAATGTGGAGTTATACAAAAGGTTTCAGGAAACATCTATGAAATCCGTTTCAAAGACAAAGAAGATAAGCCCTCTGCAATGACTTCAAGTAAGTTCAGTTTTAAATCATATTTCACATTTTGAGTATGATTGTAAAGTCTGATTGCAGCATTTTTCTGTTGACACAGGGTTTTACAGAGAAAGTTTCGCACTGTCTCTCACCATATTTCCACATTTTCAGTATCTTTGTGAAATCTGATTGTGGCATTTGCTGTTGACAGACCAGGAAAGGGTTTTGCAGAGAAAGGATCCCACCATCTCCCTTCCCGGTGGAGAAGCTCAACTGACTGTGAGTCCGATTAACCCAGCAGAGACGCTGGATCAACCAAAGACCAGTCAGGCACAGGTGAGTTTCAGTGACTTACAATAATTGTTACGTGATTACGGGAAACTGCTACGTGAGCGCTTCACAATGTTGTCAGACTTGTTTTGTCCCATCATTCCAGTCAGCACAGGTCACTTTCAGCGACTTTTATCAACCCTCAGGTTTTTACAGGGAACTCTTATCAGCTCTCAGTAATAAACACATCTCTCTGTTCTGACACTACAAAATAATTCAGTGGCGCTACTTTTCTCTGGGTCAGAAAATAGACCTGCTGTCATTACACAGTCTTGAAAACTACTTTGAAATTTTATTTTAATTGTTTCCAAATTGCGTTGAAGTGTCCGTGCGGTGTTTTGGCTCGGCGGGGCAGTTCCCCCCTCCTCCCTGCACGGAAAGAGCCCGGTCAACTGAACCACACGTTTTATAAGGAGGACTATAATCAGAAGGAGGGCAAGCAGTTGTGCTCAGCGTTATTGTGTCAAAATTAAAATTTTACAGAACAGCTTTGGAGTTCAGCAGGAAGTGAGTGCGCATGCATGTCTTTTTCCTGTACATGGCGGTTGCTATGGGGACGGCTGCATTTGATTTACTGCACTGGGATGTTTTCCACAACTGATCGACATTATCCACACACATCAATACACACCCTTTGCACTGGCACCAGATAAACAATATATTATATCAACGAATTGATCTCATGATCTGTTAATCGATACTTATATTTGAGATGTTTATCAGTAGTTAGGGTTAGGTTAGATTAGATAGTTTGCAATATACTGTCAAGTGTTTTTTACTTTCTGTCTGCTCCAATGGCCTACAGTGGAGTGTTAAAATGTTTTCATTTGTTTGTTTTTTTAATTTTGCTATTGTAAAATGCATGAAGCTGGAAGAAAGATAGGTGAAGGTATGAGTACGGCCATGATTACATGTCGCCAGGTATTTAACAAAGTTTTACATTTCTCTCTCTGTTTTTTCAAAAATAAATTTATTTACACGGACCCACATAAAAAACTGGTTCAGAGCAGAATGAATAAAGTAAAAATGAGTGTATGAATGAAACTGTGATGGCCTACTGGCTGTACACCGAATATGCCACAATGATTGAACACAGCCCATCATAATCAAGAACAGGTGAGCATAATCATCCCTCCCCACAACCACCCTGGCACTCCCTCTGCCCTGCACCAAAGATGACCACACCCCACCACCATAAAAACCATGAAAGAAATAATAATGAGTAATGTTTTTCGACTTTCTATGGAAGGACATATCAACACCGAAAGGGACATTAGCAATGACCACGACATTCCTTCATCAGTTTTGTCAGAAGAATAAGTTCACATAGACTGATGCCCTCCCAGTGCTCATTCTCCTCTGGTCCTCGATATAGTAAGATATTTGTGAATGGACATGCAATGAAGCCAAAGGTGTTTGCACAAATGTAACAAACAAGAAAAGCTTTCACCGTTTCTGCTTTCATCACAAAAGACAAACCATAAACATGGCTTACAAACAGACGACGCTTCTGTCGCATAATGTGACGTGATTCTCTGTCCCCTTCTCTTTACATGTAAACAGCAAGATAGACATTTTCTGAATCTCCAGTCCACTGTGGCCAGTGTACAGATAGCATAATTTTTGGTGACTCGTAGCTGCGTTCACTTATCAACGAAAGACCCAAACACAGAGAAATGCCACAGTTTTCTCATTTCTATGGTGTCATGTAGTCAGAGCCAAAAACCTGAAATTACTTTCACCCCTGGATTTGTCAGGTAATGCCTGTTAACAATTACACAACCACAGTGTTCGTAATCTTCATGATACAAATGTATGATTATTTTTAGTTATTCCACCTACATCAACATTGAATAATCATATATCTGTTGGGTGTTTTTCTTCCTCAGAATTTCACAAAAACAAACACAAAAAGTCTTGAGAAGATTTACCATTTGGATGTTTTCCTTCTGCGCTACATGAGAGACAATCCCAAAGCTTTCACATACCTCCAAAAACAACTCTCTTCAATCGGCTGCGAGGTGGACTTGAAGTGTGAGGAAGAGAAGGCTGTGGTGAGGGGAGATGTGGATAAATGCCCTGGAGGAGCCTTCGGAGGTGATGCAGAGAAATGGGAGCAGCAAGTGAGCTGGATCATTGCCACCAGCACCGAGGAGTACAACTGCTATCATGTAGTCGAGGCAAAGCAAGTCCAGATGTTACAGCAGGATCTGTCCTTTGTGAATGAAGACATCATGGTGTATGCAGACAGAGGATATCCTGTGATTGTGGGGAAAGCAAAGGCAGTGAAAGAGAGGGTCGCAATCCTGGCAAAGAGCCTGCCGATCCGGAAGGAAATGCCAATTACAGAGAATCAGGTAAAACTGATAGAAGAAGAGTTCTGTCGTGAATTGCGTGCACACCATCCAGATGTTCAGCTCAGCAGAGGTAAAGGCATCATCGTCCTGGAAGGCCTGGAAGATGAGGTGCAGTCTGGAGCCACAAAGCTTGATGAACTCATTGGCCAAATCAAACAAAGGGAAATTCAGTTCCCAACACCTTTACTGAACTTCATCAATTTGAGTGGCGCCATTTCTAAATATCAAGCTCGCTTCTTTAGAAATTCCGTCTCCATAGAGATGAAGCCGAACCTGGTTCTGTCCAGCCTGTCCAATGATGCTTTGGATGAGGTCCAGGCAGCGCTGGTTATAGATCTGAATGTGTCCACCATCCAGCTGCAGGGACCTGCAGCAGTTTCTCCACATCTGGACGAAATGAAAGACATCCTGAATCAAGCCCAGAGCGAAGCAAACCGTGACGAGCTCAGAGTGGACGTCAGCTTCATCCCGGGAATCAATGGAGCCAACAAAGTACAACTTGTGGGCTACAGTGCAAATGTGTTTCAGTTTAAAGACTTTATTCAAGACTATCAGATGAACCAAGTCATGAGTCAAGATACAGTGAACCTGTCAAATCCTGAATTCGCTGAATGCTTCGATAAAATCTTAGGCCTGACTGGTATCAACGTACCCAACGTGACTTTTAATGTCTTTCATTTACCAAATCCTTGTGTGATCCTGTCTGGTCCCTATTGCAAAGTTCAAGAAGCCAAGCACGCTTTACTTTCAGCTTTGGCTTCTCTGACGTCAGACACGTTGGTTCTGGAAGGCTCAGGAGCTCAGCGATACTATCAGACAACTGGTAAAGACAGCAAGGAGCTGGTAGAGCACTCCTTCAGGGTTATTATCAGGGAACAGCAATGTGTGTCGATTCCAGATGTGAAAATCAAACAGAGAAGCTCCAGCAGTCCCATGACTCTCCTCCCAAGACCTCCAGTTTCTAGAAACCACTCAAGATCTGTTGGTGGCACTGCTACCGCTCACAATGTGAGTTGTTCACTCAACAAAGCCAATGTAGCCATCAAGCTTGGTTCTTTGGAAGATGAGCAGGTTTGAACATTTCGATTAATATTCATCAGCATGTCCTCAAGTAATCAAGTAATACAAAAACAGAACAATACATTAACTGATTTAACTTTGTTTCACTGCCTGCCTCAAAGGTGAATGTTCTGGTCATCCCCATGGTCAACATACGGCTGACTTCCACACAGATTGGTAACTGCCTTCTGAAGAAAGCTGGGAACGCACTGAAATCAAAGTTCGACTCTCTGGCGTTGAACTGTAGACTCGCTCCTGGAGACATTCTGCAGGTTGACGGTCCTCCATCGCTGGGCTGCTCAAAGATCTTCTTCATTGAATGTTTATCTTGGGATGGAGTCAGAGGGATGAGTGTCCAGGTAAAGTAAGAGAATTAATAGGACTGGAAAACGAAATATATTTATTGAATTTGAAGGTCTGCTTATTGGAGGCGTGCTTGTAAAGTTGACCAGAGAGTTTTCCTGTTTTTATTCTAATGATCATCTTAGCAATCAGTGTCGAAACAGCCAGCAAGTAATGCTCAGATGGAAAAGTTTGGTATATTGAAACACAACCATTTGAAACCCAAATGTCCTCATCGAAAGGCAACAGCAATCATAGTTTTGGTTTGAGAAACAAGTTTCTTTTCAAAAACATTTGCATTTCCGAATTAAAATCAAAATGTTCCAGCATTCACAAGTCATTAAAATCATCTGGTGTTAATAAATAAAAGGGTCGAAGTTAAGAGAACAAGTATTCCATGATGTTTTATTAATGAGCTGGTATCTTCCTGATATTTCATTTAATCTACATGGCAGTACTGAATATCTTTACGTTTCTTCTTGTATAATCTTACAAAGAAAATGAAAGAAAATTGTGTTTTGGTTTGTGTTCTACAGGCTCTTGGTAAAGGACTCAGACATTGCTTGGATCTATGTACTCAACTGGGCTTGAGTTCGTTAGCTTGTCCCATTATTGGGCCTGGAATACTGCTAAAATATCCTCCGAGCGAAGCCGTCCAAGTGCTCACTGATGCTGTTTGTGAGTTTGGATCATCTGCATCATCTAGTTCGCTCTCCACCATCCACATCATCATCAAACCCGGTTATCCTGGCTCAGACGAGGTGAATATATCAAACACAATGTCTGCATCAAATGTGATACTTTGTTTGATGTTTGATTGCTTCTGTTTCTTTCACAGCTCTACCGTGACCTCTACCAACACCTGAGCATGAGACAAGGAAGTGAAGGTACCCTCAAAAAACCAGCTCAGTCGGCCTTCATGACATGATAATCTGACCTGATGATAAAAAACTCTAATCTGAAACATGATCCTTCCCTCCAGAGATCTTCAGATCCCTCACCAGTGATCTGGATGAAATTACCATCAAGCTGGAAGGCGGAGTTAACCTACGGATGATTTTTGGGGACATCACCGATGAGACAACGGATCTTGTGGTGAACACAACAGACTTCACAAATTTTGACCTTGGTAAATGAATTTTGATTGAGAAACTGAGAGGAGATTTATTTTTCTGGTGACTTTTCATTTTCACCTCCTAAATTCAACAGCAGAAGTCTGGTGTTGGTGGGAAAGTGTTGGTGAACATCAGTGCAGTGAACTTGATGTATTTAGCTGAAAAACTTTGAAAAATGTGTTCATTTTTGCATGTTCTTGATCATTATTTCAGTATATGTTACATAGTTGAGAACATGGGTGTCACACATGAGATCATGCAAAAAGCAGAGACGAAATCCCATGGCCACCAAACATGACCCCCTCCGGTCCCCAGCTGTGCCTAGAAATTCTGTATATAAAAATGACGAACAGAACCGGTGACAAAGGGCAACCTTGAGGGATTCCAAAATGCACCGAGAACAAGTCTGACTTTCTGCCAGCAATGCGGAGCAGACTCCTGCTTCGGTCATACAGAAACTGGATGGCCCTTAACAAGTGGCCCCAGACTCCGTTCTCCCAAAGCACCCCTCACAAGGCGCCCTGAGCTCGAAATCACATTGTTCCTCCTGGATCTGAGGCTCGCCTATCGGTCAAATCCTCCTCTCCAGTACCCTGGAATAGACTTTCCTGGGGAGGCTGAGGAGTGTGATCTCCCTATAGTTGGAGCACACTCTCCAGGCCCCCCTTTTAAAAAGGGGAACCACCAATCTGCCAGTCCAGAGGCACTGTCCTCAACTGCCCCAGTCACCAGCTCCCTGCCTCCACTGTAAACAGTGTTTGTGGAGACCTGATTTCTCTCCCTGAGGCACCAGACGGCTTGCCACAATTTCTTTGAGGCTGACCGGTAGTCCTCCTCCATGGCCTCCCTGAACTCCTCCCAGACCCGAGTTTTTGCCTCCACAACCGCTCGGACTGCAATTCGCTTTGCCTGCTGGTGCCTGTCAGCTGCTTCTGGAGTCCCAGGAGCCACCAAGAGTCGATAGGACTACTTCTTCAGATTGACGTCGGCCCTTGCTTCCAGTGTCCACCACCAGGTTCGGGGGTTGCTGCCACGGCAGGCACCAGAGACTTTGCGACTCCAGCTCCGAGCAGTTGCTTCAATAATGGAGGTGAAGAACATGGTCCACACTCAATGTCACCAGTCTCCCTTGGGATTTGAGAGAAGCTCTCCCGGAGGTGGGAGTCGAAAACCATGCTAACAGAGGTTCCAAGACAGAGATGCCAGACGTTCCCAACAGACCCTCACAACAACGTCTTATCAACACGTTTGTGTCTGCCAAGTCTGTCCTGTTTCCCCCTCCACCAGTGAATCAAACTCACATACAAGCCCCAACCCCAGGCCTGGTTCCTGGGTGGGGGCCTGGCTGCACCATACCAGGCGACATAACAACCTTTTTTTTTTAATACTTTTCATACATGCTTTGAACTGCTCTGAGTCTGGCCCATCACCCATGACCTGTTTGCAATGGGAGACCATACCAGGGGCATAAAGCCCCCGACAACATAGCTTCTGCGATCATACAGGCGCTCAAACTCCCCCACCATGTTAAGGTGGCAATTCAGGGGGGGGAGCAAAGGAAATATTCAAAATGGTTATTATGGCACTATTTCATGGCACTGGGACTGCATGGATGTCAATGCCATTTTGTCAATGCTTACCACATCCACTCCTGTTACTTTCAAAGTGAATATTAATTACTTGAGCACCAACAAGGGGATTTAATTTTGAAATGAACACTATGGCTGTACACCAAGAAAAAAATCATATTATTAATTGGAACTTGGGGAAATCAGACATAAAGCAAAACAATGTTTCTGATTTCCAATAAATAATATGATTTTTGTGTACAGCCTTACTGTTAATCACTACTGTTGTCTAAACAAGTGATTTCACATTTTGTTTCGTAGTTATTGATATTTATATTTAAAAATTAACCCCCCCACCCCCCTTTTTTTCTGCAGATGGTGTGTGCAAATGTATCTTAGCCGCAGCTGGACCAGAGGTTAAGGAACAACTTAAAACAGGTAACAAAGCAAACAAAAAAAAAAGGTTGTCATTCCTTTTTAGTTGACTGTCTTCTGACTAAATTTGTTTACATATGTTTTATTAGTAGCGACAATGTACCCAAGAACCATGGTTTTCACTCAACCGGGACGGTTCCCCTGCAAAGCCATTTTACACGCGTGTGGAGAGAAGTCCGCCAGCCATATTGAAAAGATCAGTCAAGTGATCGTCATGTGCTGCGAAGCAAACCACTACACTTCTGTAGCAATCCCTGCAATCTGTGCTGGTGGGTTCATGATGGAAAATGGAATATTTACAGTTTCAGGAATCAATTTTAACTGTTCCGGTTTGGTTTGTTGTGCAGGAGCCGGCGGGCTGCAGCCAAGACTCGTGGCAGGAGCAATCCTGCGAGGGATCAGGAGCGCCACGACTTTCGCTCACTTTCACACCCTGCGCGATATCCGCATAATCCTGTACAAGATGGATGTGTTCCTGGCATTTCAGGAGGAAGCCAGGCAGATGTTTTCCACTGCTGTATACTGCACAGGTAAAGGGGAGCTTCAGCTTCTCTCTTGAGAAATCTGTCTGTTCCAGTCAGAGGCGGCAAACATGCTTTAGTTCAGGGGCCACATTCACCACAACTTCGTCTTGACTGGGCAGCAACGATAAAACAGAGCCTTTAAATTTAAACCAAACAATTTCAACTGAAAATGACAACCTCAACATAAAGCATTTTTAATGAAAACTTCTGTTACGGTGTGCGCCAGAGGCTCAAGAGCAGATCGCGAAACGAACAGAGGAAAAAAAAAAGTATAAATTTCACTGAGGAGATCTGAGGTCCGGCGTCCAAAGGGATGCAAGGGACTGGGCCAGGTGAAGTGATTGGAGCAGGAATTCTCCAAAGACAGAGAGGTAGTAGCAATAAAGTCAGGAGTGGTACAGAAGCAGGTGGCGCCTGAGGTGATCTTCAGACAAAGACACAAAGTTAATGGGGAACGGGAAGCCATCAACAAACGCTTGCATGTAACAGCTGACTGTAGTTGGTGCTAAACTCCAGTGCTTAAAGGGGCACAGTGCAGTTTGCTCGTTTTATGCGAAACACCGACCCCTGCAGGCCTTAGGCGTAACTGTAGCTCAGTGAAAAGCTCGTGTCTGTGGTTTGTGCCCATGTACGTGCACAGAAGAGGGGAACTCCTTCCTCGCTCTTTTAGCAGTGCTCGAGTGAAAGGTAAGTTTCTTTTGCCTGGTGGGGTCTGTGCTGGAGTTGTGGCAGTGCTAGAAGCGGTGTTTTCTTACTTTCTGGAAGCTCCATCCTCAGTACAGCTCAGTTGTTGCTGCTAAGCATCTGGCGGAGTTATGGCAGACAAATCGAAACTTAAGGATTACCAGGCCAGCGGGAGCGCGCATTACGTCATGCTCAGAGTGATTCGTACCTGAATCACTCATATCGCTGTGCCGTCAGTGCGCTGCACAGGAAAATAGGAGCAACTGCGATCTTGCAAAAACAGCTCTGCTGCCCATCAGGCAAAGGTGAAAACGTGTGTGGGTGTGAATAATTGAAAATTTAATATTTAAAACTGCGCTGTACCCCTTTAAGTGGAGTCAGAGTGAATAGATGCCCTCATCAGGAAGGGATCTCCACCAGAAGTTGCAGCTGAAGGCAATTCTCATGATCAGCCCGTCCTGACTTCCTTAAACACCACCACACAGTGCCGCCCACCTAAACAGCCAGGCAGACAAAACAGACCCCGAGCGTCCCTATATGGTCTCAGAGACACAGGCTGTGACACCTTCTGGTGCAAAATATAGTTTAATATCAACCAAGAAAACTTCTCTTACAGCTGTGTAATTTTGCATGTTTTTACAAACCCATGTTTGTCAGGCTTCTGCTTGTTTGTCAGGATCAATGTAGCTATCTTTCATGGCAGCTTCACCAGTATCTCACCGCTGGACTCAGTATTGTGTTGTGTCTACGCTTAAGAAATTTGTTTCTTGAAGCTCGGGTTGGCGATCTGAATTAGATACATTTTTTTAATTACTGGTTAAAATGATCTTTATGACCCGATGGGAAGCAATTCATAGCGAGTTTTTAAAGTAGAGCGGAAAATATCCGCTATCTACAGCAGGAGTAAAACATTAAAAACAGCAACCAATAGTCTTGCCGGGACACCTTGGTTGTAAACCAATCAAATCCCTTCACCGTTCTACCTGCCCCCTGCGCGTACATTTCAATGGCGTGCACTGACCCTGGTTCAGTGCGCGCGTTGCCAAGCTGAGAAGGACGGAGCGTCGTTGCAGAATGGCGGAGAAGAATGTTTCGGGGATTACTTACTGTTGAGTGCGCCATAACTTGGCGTAGTGCAAATAAAGAAAAATGAAGAAACGAAGCGCTGAGGACAGGTTAGTACTGTAACAGCGGTGCTCGTGCATGTAAGCCCGTGCGTTCCAATGGGAGCTCCTCCAATGGGGTGGGAGCTGGGCGGGAGTTGGGCGGAGCTAGGCAGAGCCTTGGGGAGATGCTACATTTGAATACATGCTAGTTTTCCAAAATCGCCAACCCTAGCTTTAAGAATCCAGATATTCTTTGACATTTTTAAAATTTGCTTGATGGTTTGGTGGAACAGATTGGAGCCTTTTGAGGGCCCATTTTGGGCCAAGAGCCACAGCCCTGGTTTAAATTACAAATACAGATAAAATACAGATACAGATAAAAAACAGATAAAAATACACAAAATACAGATAAAAATATATTTTTTTTCCAATGAGTTGATTTTTTTTGTTGTCGTTTTTTCATTTTCAGGTGCCCTGCCTGAAACACAGCAACAAGAGCGCCGGCTGTCAGCGAGCGCAGACCTCAGCATCCTCAGCAACAGTCTTGCAAATCGACACTCTGCCTTTCTGTTCCTGGGATTCAACGGGAAGAGCGTTGACGATGCCAAGCTGAAGCTGAGAGATCTGTATCAGAAACAGTGCTCCACTCACACCTTCAGAAAGGAGGAGCTGGACAGCCTCATGCAGGACGACGTGACAGAGCTGATGCAGCTGATCGACACTCAGGGGTTGTCCATACAAATTGACCAGTCAGGTAACTTATCTCTGAGTGGACAAAAAGATGGCGTCACCCATGCGGTGATTGCCATCAATGCAATTCTCCATGGTAACCTCAGGAGACAGATGAGAATCAAGGAGGAAGAGGATCTGTACACCCGTGTGGTTTGGTGCATCATGAGCCACACTGGTCTCTGGCAGAGACTTCCCAAAACTGCAAATTACAATTTGGAAAAACAAGACATTGCAAGGGGAATAGTGGATGCACAGGGAGCCACGTGGACGGTAGATCTAAACAGCATGGAGGCCACAAACCTCATGGTCGCAGAGCCCAGGAAGCTCAAACGACTGGAGAACCTGCCAGGTAAGAAGATAGATGTCAGTAGTCACAACAGTGAACCCTAGTGGACAGATTAGGCATAGCAGTTTTTTTTTTTTTTTTTTAATATATCATTTACACTTTGCAGTGCTATCCTGTGAAGATTCTCAGTTTACCGTTGTGGACAGTGAACCCTAGTGGACAGATTAAGCATAGCAGTTTCCTTTGTGTCAGGTCCTGTGTCTTCAAAAAAATGTAATCCGCACTTTGCAGTACCATCCTGTGAACATTTTCAATTTCCAGTTCTATCTTGGTTCCTGCTCTCAATGTCTTCCAGACTTCACCATGCCTCTGTACTGGGACAGCATGGCCCCCGGAGAGAAGGTGAAGGTGGTGACAGTGCCACCTTCCTCTGCAGAGTACCGAGCTTTGAAGAGTGCCTTCAGAAAAACTGAGAGCAAGACTGTCATGAAAGTAGGTGGTCGCCAATGATTCAGGGATTTGCAGGCTTACAATATCAATTATTCATGTATATTCACTCAGTCACAAAGAAATATACTCAACCAAAAAAATCCCCAAATCACCCTGGATTAATTTAATCTTTGAGGAGTCTGGGCATGTACACCATTTGATATATTCAAAAACAAAAACTATGTCAACTGAAAACATTTGAGTCAGAAGAAGTGAATCAATGGCAGAGGTTTTCTAGAAAGGGATTGGCAGGCATCTCCTGGGGGGCTTCAAACTGTCTGAGCGGCACAGTTTAGTGAAAAGAAGGGAAAAAAATTTACTTATCGGGAAGATTTACAATAAATGTGAAATAGCCTAAATTTGTGTGAATTCATTAAAGGAGCACAGCGCAGTTTGCTCGTTTTATGCGAAACACCGACCCCTGCATTCTTTAGGTGTAACTGTAGCTCAGTGAAAAGCTCGTGTCTGTGGCTTGTGCCCATGTACGTGCACAGAAGAGGGGAACTCCTTCCTCGCTGTTTTAGTAGCACTCGAGTAAAATTTAAGTTTCTTCTGCCTGGTGGGGTCTGTGCTGGAGTTGTGGCAGTGCTGGAAGCCGGTCTTTCCTTACTTTCTGGAAGCTCCATCCTCAGTACAGCTCAGTTGTTGCTGCTAAGCATCTGGCGGAGTAATGGCAGACAAAACGAAACTTAAGGATTACCAGGCCAGCGGGAGCGCGCATTACGTCATGCTCAGAGTGATTCGTACCCGAATCACTCATATTTCTGTGACTTCAGTGCCCTGCACAGGAAGATAGGAGTGACTGCGATCTTGCAGAAATAGCTCTTGCTGCCCATCAGGCAAAGGTGAAAATGTGTGTGGGGGTGTGAATAATTGATAATTTAATATTTAATACTGCGCTTTGCCCCTTTAAAGAGATGCTTTATTATACCAAAGTGAAATAAATAGTTAAAAAATACTTTTTCTTCTGTTTTTATAATCAGTAAAAATGGACCTCAATCGTCCACCTCATCAAATTATCTCTCTACAGGCTCTGTATTGACTCATAAAATCCAATATCAATAAACTTCTATTCATATTTTAACTTTGCTGCATAGTTGATCATAATCTCAAATGACTCTCCTCTTTTACATCTCATAGAGGGCTGCTTGGTATTTGTTGCCTCTTTTACAGTTTGATCTCAATGAGCCTGTTTAAGGCAGTAAAACTCGATCAGTATGTGACGGAGTCACTCTGACGGGGGCCACGGCGCAGAGCTGGCGCTCATTAAAACACACATTAACACTCACCTGTGTCTTTTTCCCGTTTGTCTGCTCCATTCCCTGCATATTCGGACATTGTTATTCACCGCAGTAGTCGTGGGTGCACACTCGACCACTGCCAAATCATCCTCCTGCCATAATCTTTTCACCCTGCAAACTTTTCACCAGTATTCACGTCCCATTTGCATCCTCCCACTGGAAAACCGAGCACTGCGCTTACTTCTTGGTTATGTCCCGTCAGACAGGGAAACCCAGAAGTGATGTCATGATGACATCACCAAAAAGTGTCGATTTCGGCATGAAAATAATTTATTTTCATTACTGACGTACTGGGAGATGCAGTGGTATGACTGTTTGTTCCTGCATATTTATCCTGAATTTATTATGTTTTGTGGGAGAAAACTTTGATTTTCATTGTTAATTACCTGAGTGGAGGGGCCTGTGGTGTTAAAAGGAGGCCAACCTTCACCTGTGGAGACAGTGAGAGTTAGACTTCCCTCTGACTGAGAGAGAGTGGGAGCCTGCAAGCGTTGGTTTTGCATTGTTACAGTGGAGGTAACAGAAAGCCAGTGATCTTTGTGATAATTTTCCTTTTTTCTTCCTATTCTTCTTGTAAATACTGTAAATAGTTTTGAGCTCGTCATTTTGTTTTCTCACTTTGGGGATTACGTTCTGGGAAAATAAAAGAACCCTCAACATCATCTACCTTCGGCTGTGCCATCATTTTAACAACAAACAAGGACCCACATCACACAGTAACAGAAGAAGTTCAACCTGTTTATAGTCTGTGAAACAAGTTTTAAATTCACCTTCTGTCTTTATTATGTTTACCCATCATCAACCTGATTTACGTGATGTCAGTTATCTTTTTCTATTGCAGTTGCACTATATGACCACTAGAGGGCTCTGTCTCCATTGAAATACACTGCCTCATAATCCCATTAAATCAAAGACATTCCACTAGTTATTAGACAAAAGGGCCATTTCAGCTATTAACTTGATGATATGTTCACTAAGTGTCTTGTCACATTTCTTTGATTTGTTGTATATAAAATCCCTCATGCTAGCTTGTGAACCGCTAGCTGCTAGCTAGCGTTAGCATCGGTGCTAGCTTCAACGTCTCTCCCTCCAGCTTGTTAGGGTGTTTCCATGGCGGCTGATCTCTCGTACATCCCGCACTGCTGTTGTAAACCAGCTTTTCCTGACACAGCCTCCACCCAACAGTATTTCCACAGTTTGTGAGAAAAGCTGCCTCACAGCGCCCCGCTCGTTGTTAGCTGCCATCGCGTCCCCGAGTCAACTTGAACGCAACACCAGCTGTGGCTGCGTTTTTTTTTTGTTTTTTTTTAAATCATTGTTAACATTGCTTCGCATGCATCTATTATGTATGTGGATAACTGCACTAGAGGGAACATTTAGTTAGTTCATGTTATTATCTGAAGCTTTCAGGTAACATCACTCCAAAACAGAACGAGGAGGAGGAGGAAAATGAAGTGTACACGGTTATTGATTTTCCAAAACGGTTATGATTTATTATCCGTGTACACGTGTAGACGTTGACATCCCTAATTGTAACAATACATAAGTTTCACAACAGAACAGAAGGAGTTAAGATTCCTCAATATAACGCTCAGTGACTCATGATCTTTTGTGTTTGTTGCTAGATTGAGCGTTTGCAGAACACCCATCTGCGTCGCGCCTACGAAGTCCAGAAGAAGCACATTTCAGAGAAGAACAAGCAGGAGGGGGGAGCGAGGGAAAAACTTCTGTATCACGGGACCACCAGGGACAGCTGCGACTCCATTTCGACGAATGGCTTTAATCGTCGTTTCTGTGGTCAAAATGGTAAAGATCCCTCAAGAATAGTATGACAACTACTACTTCTCCCTGTCCCTCGTTGAAAATGTGGGTTTAATTTGTCGAATCTCCTGTTCATCTCATCCTCAGGAACTGCATATGGTGCTGGAGTTTACTTTGCTGTGAATGCATCTTACTCAGCGAATCCACGCTACTCCCAGCTGGCTGCTGACAACTCTCAGGTCATGTTCGTGGCTCGAGTGCTGACTGGCGTCTACACTCAGGGCAACAGCAGCATGAACGTCCCTCCTCCTCGAGACAGCCAGCGGCCCCACGACCGCTTCGACAGCGTGGTGGATAAAATGGATAAGCCCGAGATGTACATCGTGTTTCACGACAGCCAGGCTTACCCAGACTATCTCATCACCTTCAAATGAGGAGGAAATACTGAGGGGAGGTCCTGCACAGCTGGAATTGTAATATAATCTCAGGGTATCATTTGCAGGTAGTTCTTGTAGTTTAGTTAGAAACTGTGCCTACCGAAGTCATACTTGAAAGAAGAATTATTGTCTGTGTATTATTTACTGTCTATAGTCACAATCAAGGTGGTGTGATGCTGATCGCCTTGAAAAACAAATGAATCAATAAAATTGCAACAAACCATCAAATAAACTGCTTTCTTCAACTGTGATCAGAAAATGAAATGAGCACCAATTAGTACACATATTCCTAATTAGTATAAATAATTAAAGAAAAATGACAGAGGGTTAAAGCAAATATACACAAAAACAAAGAGCAGAAGTGAACGAGAAAATTCCAGAGGAATTTTTACTTTGTGCCTACCAGCTGCTGCTGACAGTGATTCGTGTGTGTGTGTGTGTGTGTGTGTGTTTGTGTGTGTGTGTGTGTGTGTGTGTGTGTGTGTGTGTGTGTGTGTGTGTGTGTGTGTGTGGGACCAGCTGCACTCAGCAGGTGTGTGTGTGTGTGTGTGTTGCCATGGGGACCAGCTGCAGTCAGCAGCCACCACAGTGATTCAGCAGTTTCACCCTGTTCGCATGGTTGAATAAATGTCTTTTCTCGAGAACTGAAGAAGTTTTTTTTGTCTCTGGGTGACTCTCATCTGTTTACTTGGATGTTCCTACAGGAATAATTATGGAATATTGTGGAGGAAATACTCTCAATGGATAGACTGACGATTGATTTGAGGACTAAAGCAGAAAGCCAGGAGCAAAGATGGGAAAATGGTATATATGCAACAGAAAGTAATGCCTGTCAATGCCTTTATTTTTGAAGGGCACCATTTCTTTTACCGTGAGTCTTTCCTTTTTTCTTTTATGAGTGAAGCTTCAGTTTCCATGGCTCCAAGGCGGTGCTTGCTCGGAGGAAACATGTAAAATTCGCAGCAAATACACTAAAATATTTATTTAAAGGTGCTGTAGGCAGGATTCTGCATCTCCACCATCTTGCTTAGGGTTACCTAAGGAAGATGGCGATTTGACCCATCTAAGATGGCGATTTGAAACCCAGCACAGCCAATCCTGTCCTGTTTTCTCTGACATCACGCCCTTACGCAAGTTAAGCCCCTCCCACAAGAACATGCGACCAACGCCCCTCGACCAATCACGGTTAGAGCCTCAGGGGCTCTTCTGATTGGTCAAAGATACCTGGAGCTGTCGGGATTCCTTTCAGCTCAGAACAGAGACAGATGGAAACGCTGCGCCCTTGCGGTAGTGCAATTATGCTACACTCCTAAAGGATTATCAATGTATACTCTAACATTTCATCCAAAGAAAACACAGAAAAATTAGCATTGACTAGCAAAATCCTGCCTACAGCACCTTTAATTGTATTGTAACTTGTCTAGGAAGGGTTTTTAGTGTCATTAAAGCTCGGGTAGGTGATGTTGTCCAAAAGCACTTTTTGTCATACTGAGTGAAATGCTCCTTGCCCTCTGGGAAAAGTCAATACATTATGTGGACGGAAAAAGGTGCTGAAAAAATCTGACAACTGTAGCGGCCAAAGGACAGTTAAAAACTCTGACCAATCATAAGGCGCGGACTGCTCTTCAGGAACCAATCAAATCCCTCGCTGTTCTACCAGCCCCCTGCGCGTACATTTCAATGGCGTGCACTGGCCCTGGCTCAGTGCGCGTGCGCGTTGCCAAGGCGCTCTCGGCGCTCGCGGCTCGCGTGAAAAACAGAACGAAGCGGAGCGGGCGCGCTGCGCTCCTATGGGCGTTGTGTGCGGGCAGTCAGAAAGGTTAATAACATTTTCAAAGATCATCGACCCTAGCTTTAATGAATAAAAGCATCTTTGATGCACTCTTCTTCATTACAGTTCAAATGTAAAAATATAAAATTCATCCCTTTTCACATCTTTCAATAAAACTCGCATTTCTTCTTAAAGCTGTATTGCACAACTTTTAAATGTCTATGAATGTTCGTTTTAGCCAAGCCACTACTACTGGAGATGACAAAATGCAAATTAAGCCGATCGGCTCCTCGAACATGTCGCAGGATTTTTCAATATATATAATTATTGCTTTGCGTGTCGACCGGTGACATTCCCGCGCTGGCACGCAGGAAATTACGCATTTTACGTCACAACAAGAAAGGAGGGGGAGGACGCACGGAGGGCTCATAGCAACAGGCTCAGCTCACAGTCTCAGGCAGACCGAGGAAGCGACATGTGATCAGGGTTTCTGCCAGACCTTTTCAGTCCGGGCGCCACCCGCACTAAATTGTGCAGCGCATTGTTGTGCAACGGAGAGGAGGAAAAAAAAACTCTCCAACAGTCGAACACCGGCAACGTTAGCAGCGTTAGCCGTTAGCAGCATTAGCAGCGACGTCACACGCTGCCCACCACCCCCCAAACTCTTTTCCTGCAGAAAACACTGTACTTTGTGTGTAACACTCCGTTTCTCATCAAGAAGCAGCAACCACAGACCAACGGACAACAAATGATTTCCACTGATGACCCCTGGGTCTTTTCATCCACTAACCTGTCGGTTACAAATTAGCAGGCACCTTGTCTCCCGTTTTAATAAGCTATTTGCGTTTCTGTGGCAAAAACAAAAGAAAACAGTAATTACCTCTTCGGAAGAATCCATCTTTTTTTCACCAGCTGTCCTTATTCACACAGAATAAAAACCGTTTCCAACGGTGATTCGCGCTGTGGAAACGCAAACCACAGCGGCAGGTTGGGGGGGGGGGGGGGGGGGGGGGGGGGGGGCATGGAAGCGCCGGCTTTATTGTTGTAAGAACGCAGAAATCCACTTAAGGGCGACCGAAGTTACGCACTATAGCTTTAATCAAAACAACACAAAACAACACGTGGTGTTCTGTTCCCAAGGGATGATAAGTATATTGATGATGAATGTTAGCTGAGGTTCTACTAGAATGAGGCCAAACAGCCTCAAAATGTTGGTGTTAGCATGTTGAGAGTAAAGTTCTTCAGGACATAACCACTTTTCAAAACAAACTACTGCTTCTGGGTCGGAGCTGCCACTGGAACAGACGCACATGTACAGCAGCCGCACGTTTTTTTTTTTTTTTAATCCTCGTGGACTGTGTGTCTCTGCAGTCAGCGGATGGTGCGTTAGGGGCGTCGGAATGTTCAATACTACTGACAATAACTGGGGTTACAATGGCTACACGTGAAGGATTTGTGTGAGGTGGAGAAAAAAAATACCCCTGGAAAATACCCCCTGACTCCTCTGGGAAAACCCCACGTCAAAAGCGAAAGTAACTTCTTGTAATGTTCCGTGTCGTTCAAGAAAGTGAAACTTAAACAGATCATTCTTTCAGTTTAGAGGCAGACACTCAGAAGATTATTTTCCTTGATAATGTTTAAACCCAGGTAAAATAGAAATCTACAATTATTCATTGTTTTTTGAGGCGAGAGACATGGCTGACAAAGAGAAGGAGAGAAGATACCTTCAGCAGAGAAGAGCGTCTGGAGGAGGTGAATGTGGAGTTATACAAAAGGTTTCAGGAAACATCTGTGAAATCCGTTTCAAAGACAAAGAAGGTAAGCCCTCTGCAATGACTTCAAGTAAGTTCAGTTTTAAATCATATTTCACATTTTGAGTATGATTGTAAAGTCTGATTGTGGCATTTTGCTGTTGACACAGGGTTTTACAGAGAAAGTTTCGCACTATCTCTCACCATCTTTCACATTTTCAGTATCTTTGTGAAGTCTGATTGTGGCATTTGCTGTTGACAGACCAGGAAAGGGTTTTGCAGAGAAAGGATCTCACCATCTCCCTTCCCGGTGGAGAAGCTCAACTGACTGTGAGTCCGATTAACCCAGCAGAGACGCTGGATCAACCAAAGACCAGTCAGGCACAGGTCAGTTTCAGTGACTTACAATAATTGTTACGTGTTTACGGGAAACTGCTGCGTGAGCGCTTCACAATGTTGTCAGAAGAGTTTTGTCCCATCATTCCTGTCAGCACAGGTCACTTTCAGTGACTTTTATCAACCCTCAGGTTTTTACAGGAAACTCTTATCAGCTCTCAGTAATAAACACATCTCTCTGTTCTGACACTACTAAATAATTCAGTGGCGCTACTTTTCTCTGGGTCAGAAAATAGACCCGCTGTCATTACACAGTCTTGAAAACTACTTGGAAATTTTATTTTAATTGTTTCCAAATTGCGTTGAAGTGTCTGTGCAGTGTTTTGGCTCGGCGGGGCAGTTCCCCCCTCCTCCCTGCACGGAGAGTCCGGTCAAGTGAACCACATATAAGGAGGACTATAATCAGAATTTTTTGACTTTCTATGTAAGGATCAACTCCGAAAGGGACAGTAGCAATGACCACGACATTCCTCCATCAGTTTTGTCAGAAGAATAAGTTCATGTAGACTGATGCCCTCCCAGTGCTCATTCTCCTCTGGTCCTCGATATAGTAAGATATTTGTGAATGGACATGCAATGAAGCCAAAGGTGTTTGCACAAATGTAACAAACAAGAAATGCTTTTACCATTTCTGCTTTCATCACAACAGATAAACCATAAACATGGCTGACAAACACGCGACGCTTCTGTCGCATAATGTGACGTGATTCTCCGTCCCCTTCTGTCCACATGTAAACAGCAAGATAGAGATTTTCTGAATCTCCAGTTCACTGTGCAAAGTGTACAGATTGCATAATTTTTGGTGACTCATAGCTGCGTTCACTTATCAATGAAAGACCCAAACACAGAGAAATGCCACAGTTTTCTCATTTCTATGGTGTCATGTAGTCAGAGCCTAAAACCTGAAATTACTTTCACCCCTGGATTTGTCAGGGAATGCCTGTTAACAATTACACAACCACAGTGTTTGTATTCTTTATGATAGAAATGTATGATTAGGGCTGGACGATATGGCCAAAAATGTTATCACGATATAGGCCTTAATTTCGGTCGATACGATATAATTTCGATATTGATATAAATAATACAAAAGCCTCCGAAAAACTGTTAAGAATCATGTAGATAATGTACTACCTGTAAAACTAGAAATTATTTATCCAGGAAGCTCCTGCAGTATAACCAGAGATGGGAAAAGTACTTACATTCTGTACTCAGTAAAAGTACAAGTACTTGTGAAAAAAACGACTTTAGTAAAAGTAAAAGTACTCATTGAAAAAATTACTCAAGTAAAAAGTAAAAAGTACAGGCTCTGAAATGTACTTTTAGAGTAAAAGTAAAAAGTATTTCTTGTTTACCAGTCGTGTCTGTAAAATCAACTGTAACCTTGAGGTTACAATTTGTGAGGTTAAGAGCTTAACCTTACATCATACAATGGCTAATTTGAAGGCTATTAACCTGTTAGGACTTGATCTGTGTCATTTTTAAACACATGTACCATTACACTTTCATAAGTAACATATCTACAAGCTCATGGCACAGCAAGTGCAGCACTATGGCCTGTTCGTCCCGTTCACTTGGCTTGTCCTCCGGCGTGGCGTCGTCAGGGTTTACCGCTGCCACTTTGCTGTCCTGCTCTCTGTGTCGGACATGTCGCTGCCAAGCTGGGCTCCATAGTCTCACATTAACACATCTCTCATTGAAATTACTGAAGTGAGTTAGCGTGCTACCTGAAGTCTGCCACCAGAGAAAGTTGTGTGTGTGGGTGTAGTCTCTGTAGCCAATGAAAAGAACGAACATGGACAGCGAGCCAATCACAAGTTGGGATGTATGGAACCGTCAGTAATGTTTCATATGATTGGCGGAGCCTGCGGAGACATTTTCAATTCTTTTTTTAATCGTTGTTGTGCATTAAAAGTAACGAGCCTGTTTTGAAAATGTACGGAGTAAAAAGTACAGATACTTGTGTTAAAATGTAGCGGATACAAGTAAAAAGTACTCAGAAAAATATATACTCAGTAAAGTACAGATACCAAAAAAATGTATTTCGTTACAGTACTTCGTTACTTGTACGTCGTTACTTCCCATCTCTGAGTATAACATTTTATAAATAAAAACTACAATAAATTAAATGTTTACCTTTTATTTAAGAAATAAACGTAAGTTTCACCTTTTTCAATATAAATAGTTTAACTTGACACTTAAATACAGTTATGTTATTGTTATGGATTCAAACAAAGGTGCTTCAACCAGCAAGAAAAATTAAAGTGCTCAGAATTACTGCAATAAACAGAAAAAAAGAGTGAGCAACAACAAGCATAAATATTGCTGGGACAGGGAATTGAAATAACTGCCATACACTCACCTTTTCAATATTAATAGCTTGTCTAAACTACAACACGGTTTTTATTATCACAATAAAAGTGATCAGAATTACTAAGGTTAAGTACAGATTACTTAAGGTTGTAGTGATTATGGTGACACTGCAGCGAAACCCTGTACTTTTTTTTTTTTGGTGGTAGTTGTCTTCACTGTTGTAGCGGCTTGTAAATTGTAGACGGTCCCTTAACCCTGCAGTACTACCGGCTGCTAATCGAAAACAATATTACTTCTGACGCTTGATAGACAGACACTTTTAATGAAAATGAGCTTGTAGCATGTAGTCCACCTCACAACAATGGGATGGAGGCGCCCTTTATATGTTACTGACGTTCTGTTAAAGAGTTATTGAGTCCGAAAGTCCGCATCTGTCAATATGCTGCTAACTTTACTGGACTGTTCAGTCAATGATATACCTAATTCATGGCCACGATTTATTATTTTGCGGCCACAAATTAGCTTGCGGAAGCTTATTCAGTCGCGGTTACATCACGAGTTCTCATTTTGGAGCTCAAACTTACCGCGATGGACCTTAGCTTGGAGCATGAGCTGAGGACAGCCAGCTGTGGTGTGCTGCCAAGTAGTGATCACTCTCTGGCAGCGCTTTCTGTTCGGCTTGAATCGGCGGCGCCGTGAACAGCACTTAGTGATTGTGAAACGCATACTGTAATACACTATATGGAAAATGTGTTTAAAACTCATATCACCGTTATTGAATAAAAATATACCGCGGTATGTATTGATATCGAAATTTTGTCCAGCCCTATGTATGATTATTATCAGTTATTCCATTTATATCAACATTGAATAATCATATATCTGTTGGGTATTTTTCTTCCTCAGACTTTAACAAAAACAAACATGAAAAGTCTTGAGAAGATTTACCATTTGGATGTTTTCCTCTTGCGCTACATGAGAGACAATCCCAAAGCTTTAACATATCTCCAAAAACAACTCTCTTCAATCGGCTGCGAGGTGGAGTTAAAGTGTGATGAAGAGCAGGCAGTGGTGAGGGGAGACATGGATAAGGGCCCTGGAGGAGCCTTCGGAGGTGATACAGAGAAATGGGAGCAGCAAATGAACCTGATCATCACCACCATCACTGAGGAGTACAACTGCTATCATGTAAACGAGGAAAAGCAAGTCCAAGTGTTACTGCAGGATCTGTCCTTTGTAAATGAAGACATCAAGGTATATGCAGACAGAGGATATCCTGTGATTGTGGGGAAAGCAGAGGCAGTGAAGGAGAGGGTCGCAATCCTGACAAAGAGCCTGCCGATCCGAAAGGAAAAGCCAATTACAGAGAATCAGCTAAAACTGATAGAAGAAGAGTTCTGTTGTAAATTGCGTGCACACTATCCAGATGTTCAGCTCAGCAGAGGTAAAGGCATCATCGTCCTGGAAGGCCTGGAAGATGAGGTGCAGTCTGGAGCCACAAAGCTCGATGAACTCATTGGTCAAATCAAAGAAAGGAAGATTCAGTTCCCAACACCTTTACTGAACTTCATCAATTTGAGTGGCGCCATTTCCAAATACCAAGCTCGCTTCCAGCAGAGCTTTAGAAATCACGTCTCCATAGAGATGAGGCCGGACCTGGTTCTGTCCAGCCTGTCCGCTGATGCTTTGGACGAGGTCCAGGCAGCGCTGGTGATAGATCTGAATGTGTCCACCATCCAGCTGCAGGGAGCTGCAGCAGTTTCTCCTCATCTGGACAAACTGAAAGACATCCTGAATCAAGCCCAGAGCAAAGCAAACCGTGACGAGCTCAGAGTGGGCGTCAGCTTCATCCCAGGAATCAATGGAGCCAACAGAGTACAACTTGTGGGCTACAGTGCAAGTGTGTTTCAGTTTAAAGACTTTATTCAAGACTATCAGATGAACCAAGTCATGAGTCAAGATACAGTGTACCTGTCGAATCCTAAATTTGCTGATTGCTTCGATAAAATCTTAGGCCTTACTGGTATCAACGTACCCAACGTGACTTTTAATGTCTTTCGTTTACCAAATCCTTGTGTGATCCTGTCTGGTCCCCATTGCAAAGTTCAAGAAGTCAAGTACGCTTTATTTTCAGCTTTGGCTTCTCTGACATCAGACACGTTGGTTCTGGAAGGCTCAGGAGCTCAGCAATACTATCAGGCAAGTGGTAAAGATAGCAAGGAACTGCTCGAGCGCTCCTTCAGGGTTATTATCAGGGAACAGCAATGTGTGTCGATTCCAGATGTGAAAAGCAAACAGAGAAGCTCCAGCAGCCCCATGACTCTCCTCCCAAGACTTCCAGTTTCTAGACACCACTCAAGAGCTGTTGGTGGTACTGCTACCGCTCACAATGTGAGTTGTTCACTCAACAAAGCCAATGTAGCAATCAAGCTTGGTTCTTTGGAAGATGAGCAGGTTTGAACATTTCGATTAATATTCATCAGCATGTCCTCAAGTAATCAAGTAATACAAAAACAGCATAATACATTAACTGATTTGACTTTGTTTCACTGCCTGCCTCAAAGGTGAATGTTCTGGTCGTCCCCATGGTCAACATACGGCTGACTTCCACACAGATTGGTAACTGCCTTCTGAAGAAAGCTGGGAACGCACTGAAATCAAAGTTGGACTCTCTGGCGTTGAACTGCAGACTCGCTCCTGGAGACATTCTGCAGGTTGACGGTCCTCCATTGCTGGGCTGCTCAAAGATCTTCTTCATTGAATGTTTACCTTGGGATGGAGTCGGAGGGATGAGTGTCCAGGTAAAGTAAGAGCGTTAATAGGACTGGAAAAGAAAATATATTTATTGAATTTGAAGGTCTGCTTATTGGAGGCATGCTTGTAAAGATGACCAGAGAGTTTTCCTGTTTTTATTCTAATGATCATCTTAACAATCAGTGCCGAAACAGCCAGCAAGTAATGCTCAGTTGGAAAGGTTTGGTATATTGAAACTCAACCATTTTAAACCCAAATGTCCTCGTCGAAAGGCAAAAGCAATTTGAGAAACAAGTTTCTTTTCAAAAACATTTGCATTTCCGAATTAAAACAGTCAATAAAATCAAAATGTTCCAGCATTCACAAGTCATTAAAATCATCTGGTGTTAATAAATAAAAGGGTCGAAGTTAAGAGAACAAGTATTCCATGATGTTTTATTAATGAGCTTGTATCTTCCTGATATTTCATTTAATCTACATGCCAGTACGGAATATCTTTACATTTCTTCATGTATAATCTTACAAAGAAAATGAAAGAAAATTGTATTTTGTTTTTGTGTACTGCAGGCTCTTGGTAAAGCACTCAGACAATGCATGGATCTGTGTAATCAACTGGGCTTGAGTTCATTAGCTTTTCCCATTATTGGGCCTGGAATACTGCTAAGATATCCTCCGAGCGAAGCCGTCCAAGTGCTCACTGATGCTGTTTGTGAGTTTGGATCATCTGCATCATCTAGTTCGCTCTCCACCATCCACATCATCATCAAACCCGGTTATCCTGACTCAGACGAGGTGAATATATCAAACACAATGTCTACATCAAATGTGATACTTTGTTTGATGTTTGATTGCTTCTGTTTCTTTCACAGCTCTACCGTGACCTCTACCAACACCTTAGCATGAACCAAGGAAGTGAAGGTACCCTCAAAAAACCAGCTTAGTCGGCCTTCATGACATGATAATCTGACCTGATGATAAAAAAACTCTAATCTGAAACGTGATCCTTCCTTCCAGAGATCTTCAGATCCCTCACCAGTGACCTGGATGAAATTACCATCAAGCTGGAAGGCGGAGTTAAACTACGGATGATTTTTGGGGACATCACCGACGAGACAACGGATCTTGTGGTGAACACAACAGATTTCACAAATTTTGACCTTGGTAAATGAATTTTGATCGAGAAACTGAAAGGAGATTTATTTTGCTGGTGACTTTTTATTTTCACCTCCTAAATTCAACAACAGAAGTCTGGTGTTGGTGGGAAAGTGTTGGTGAACATCAGTGCAGTGAACTTGATATATTTAGCTTAAAAACTTGGAAAAATGTGTTCATTTTTGCATGTTCTTGATCATTATTTCAGTTTATGTTACATAGTTGAGAACATGGGTGTCACACATGAGATCATGCAAAAAGCAGAGATGAAATCCCATGGCCACCAAACATGACCCCCTCCGGTCCCCAGCTGTGCCTCGAAATTCTGTATATAAAAATGACGAACAGAACCAGTGACAAAGGGCAACCTTGAGGGAGTCCAAAATGCACCGAGAACAAGTCTGACTTTCTGCCAGCAATGCGAACCAGACTCCTGCTTCGGTCATACAGAAACTGGATGGCCCTTAACAAGTGGCCCCAGACTCTGTTCTCCCAAAGCACCCCTCACAAGGCACCCTGAGCTCGAAATCACATTGTTCCTCCTGGATCTGAGGCTCGCCTATCGGTCAAATCCTCCTCTCCAGTACCCTGGAATAGACTTTCCTGGGGAGGCTGAGGAGTGTGATCTCCCTATAGTTGGAGCACACTCTCCAGGCCCCTTTTTTAAAAAGAGGAACCACCAATCTGCCAGTCCAGAGGCACTGTCCTCAACTGCCCCAGTCAGCAGCTCCCCACCTCCACTGTAAACAGTGTTTGTGGAGACCTGCTTTCTCCTCCTGAGGCACCAGACGGTTTGCCCGAATTTCTTTGAGGCTGACCGGTAGTCCTCCTCCATGGCCTCCCCGAACTCCTCCCAGACCCGAGTTTTTGCCTCCACAACCGCTCGGTAAGGCTGGACGATTAATTGAATTTTAATCTTGATTTCGATTTTGGTTACTCACGATCATAAAAATGTTATAATCGGAGAAAAATGATTAATTAGCCGCACGGCGCAGCGTGTATGAAATTTCCTACGCAGCCAAAGTACCATGAATGCACCTTGTGCACGCAGCTGCAGGAAGGGCTCTATCAGCAACACATGAAGGAAGCGGTTTACAAATATGGCAGAAAAGGAGCCTTTAGTTGACAAGAAAGGTAGGACTACTTCAGTCATCTGGAAGCATTTTGGCTTCAAGTCGTCGGACATCCAGCATCCCTGCCACAAGTGCTGCATCAGAGCGGGTTTTCAGCGCAGGTGGAAATGTTGTCACCTGCCTTCGTTAGTCGCTGAAGCCAGACCAAGTGAACAGACTCGTCTTCCTTGCCAAAAACCTGTAGGAAGTTAACTACAGGGAGTTTTGAACTATGCAGCCAACCCCTCTTTTGTTATTTAAAATAGTTTTTGAGAGAGTTCAAAGAATATTTTCAGGTTGTGTTTTTGACTGAGTTATTAGTGTATTTTGCATATTGCTATTTTTGCAAGTTTTATAGAAATGCATGCAGATTGGGTATTTATTTTTATTTGTTTTATTGATATTATTTAAGATATTAATTTTTTATAAGTTTATTTTTGATTGTTCTTTCAAGTTGTAGTTTAATAAATACTCAAGTTTTGGAATTATGAATAATCGTGGTTATTAATCCTGATTTCAATATCTATCAACATAATCGTGATTATTATTTTTGCCATAATCGTCCAGCCCTACCGCTCGGACTGCAATTCGCTTCGCCTGCTGGTGCCTGCCAGCTGCTTCTGGAGTCCCAGGAGCCACCAAGAGTCGATGGGACTACTTCTTCAGCTTGACGGCAGCCCTTACTTCCAGTGTACACCACCAGGTTCAGGGGTTGCTGCCATGGCAGGCACTAGAGACTTTGCAACTACAGCTCCGAGCAGTTGCTTCAATAATGGAGGTGAAGAACATGGTTCACACTCAATGTCACCAGCCTCCCTTGGGATTTGAGAGAAGCTCTGCTGGAGGTGGGAGTCGAAAACCATGCTGACAGAGGTTCCCAGACAGAGATGCTCGACATTCCCAACAGACCCTCACAACAACGTCTTGTCAACACGTTTGTGTCTGCCAAGTCTGTCCTGTTTCCCCCTCCACCAGTGAATCTAACTCACATGCAAGCCCCAACCCCAGGCCTGGTTCCTGGGTGGGGGCCTGGCTGCGCCATACCAGGCGACATAACAACCTTTTTTTATATATACTTTTCATACAGCCTTTGAACTGCTCTGAGTCTGGCCCATCACCCAGGACCTGTTTGCAATGGGAGACCATACCAGGGGCATAAAGCCCCCGACAACATAGCTTCTGCGATCATACAGGCGCTCAAACTCCCCCACCATGTTAAGGTGGCAATTCAGAGGGGGGAGAGCAAAGAAAATATTCAGAATGGTTATTATGGCACAATTTCATGGCACTGGGACTGCATGGATGTCAATGCCATTTTGTCAATGCTTACCACATCCACTCCTTTTACTTTCAAAGTGATTATTAATTACTTGAGCACCAACAAGGGGATTTAATTTTGAAATGAACACTATGGCTGTACACCAAGAAAAAAATCATATTATTAATTGCAACTTGGGGAAATCAGACATAAAGCAAAACAATGTTTCTGATTTCCAATAAATAATATGATTTTTGTGTACAGCCTTATTGTTAATCACTACTGTTGTCTAAACAAGTGGTTTCACATTTTGTTTCGTAGTTATTTATATTTATATTTAAAGAATGAACCCCCCAACCCCTTTTTTTTTCTGCAGATGGTGTGTGCAAATGTATCTTAGCTGCAGCTGGACCAGAGGTTAAGGAACAACTTAAAACAGGTAACAAAGCAAACAAAAACAAACAAAAAAAAAGGTTGTCGTTCCTTTTTAATTGATGAGCTTCTGACTAAATTGGTTTACATATGTTTTATTAGTAGCGACAATATACCCAAGAACCATGGTTTTCACTCAACCGGGACGGTTCCCCTGCAAAGCCATTTTACACGTGTGTGGAGAGAAGTCCGCCAGCCATATTGAAAAGATCAGTCAAGTGATCGTCATGTACTGCGAAGCAAACCACTACACTTCTGTAGCAATCCCTGCAATCTGTGCTGGTGGGTTCATGGAAAATTGAATATTTACAGTTTCAGAAATCAATTTTAACTGTTCCGGTTTGATTTGTTGTGCAGGAGCCGGCGGGCTGCAGCCAAGACTCGTGGCAGGAGCAATCCTGCGAGGGATCAGGAGCGCCACGACTTTCGCTCACTTTCACACCCTGCGCGATATCCGCCTAATCCTGTACAAGATGGATGTGTTCCTGTCATTTCAGGAGGAAGCCATGCAGATATTTTCCACTGCTGTATACTGCACAGGTAAAGGGGAGCTTCGGCTTCTCTATTGAGAAATCTGTCTGTTCCAGTCAGAGGCGGCAAACATGTTTTAGTTCAGGGGCCACATTCACCACAACTTCGTCTTGACTGAGCAGGAACAGTAAAACAGAGCCTTTAAATTTAAACCAAACGATTTCAACTGAAAATGACAACAACCTCAACATAAAGCATTTTTAATGAAAACTTCTGTTACGGTGTGCGCCAGAGGCTCCAGAGCAGGTCGCAAAACGAACAGTGGAAAAAAAAAATGTATAAATTTCACTGAGGAGATCTGAGGTCCGGCGTCCAAAGGGACGCAAGGGACTGGGCCAGGTGAAGTGATTGGAGCAGGAATTCTCCAAAGACAGGGAGGTTGTAGCACTAAAGTCAGGAGTGGTACAGAAGCAGGTGGCGCCTGAGGTGGTCTTCAGACAAAGACACAAAGTTAATGGGGAACGGGAAGCCATCAACAAATGCTCGCATGTAACAGCTGACTGTAGTTGGTGCTAAACTCCAGTGCTTAAGTGGAGTCAGAGTGAATAGATGCCCTCATCAGGAAGGGATCTCCGCCAGAAGTCGCAGCTGAAGGCAATTCTCATTATCAGCCCGTCCTGACTTCCTTAAACACCACCACCCAGCGCCCTCCACCTAAACAGCCAGGCAGACAAAACAGACCCCGAGCATCCCTATATGGTCTCAGAGAGACAGGCTGTGACACCTTCTGGTGCAAAATATAGTTTAATATCAACCAAGAAAACTTCTCTTACAGCTGTGTAATTTTGCATGTTTTTGCAAACCCATGTTTGTCAGGCTACTACTTGTTTGTCAGGATCAATGTTGCTATCATCCATGGCAGCTTCACCAGTATCTCACCGCTGGACTCAGTATTGTGTTGTGTCTGCACTTAAGAAATTTGTTTCTTGAAGCTCGGGTTGGCGATCTGAATTAGACATATTTTTTTAATTACTGATTAAAATGATCTTTATGACCCGATGGGAAGCAATTCATAGCGAGTTTTTCAAACATTCGAATACATGCGAGTTTTCCAAAATCGCCAAGCCTAGCTTTAAGAATCCACATATTCTTTGAAATTTTAAAAATTTGCTTGATGGTTTGGTGGAACAGATTGGAGCCTTTTGAGGGCCCATTTTGGGCCAAGAGCCCCCAGCCCTGGTTTAAATTACAAATACAGATAAAATACAGATACAGATAAAATACAGATACAGATAAAATACAGATAAAAATACACAAAATACAGATAAAAATAAATTTTTTTCAATGAGTTGATTTTTTTTGTTGTCGTTGTTGTTTTTTCATTTTCAGGTGCCCTGCCTGAAACACAACTTCAAGAGCGCCGGCTGTCAGCGAGCGCAGACCTCAGCATCCTCAGCAACAGTCTTGCAAATCGACACTCTGCCTTTCTGTTCCTGGGCTTCAACAGGAAGAGCGTTGGCGACGCCAAGCTGAAGCTGAGAGATCTGTATCAGAAACAGTGCTCCACTCACACTTTCAGAAAAGAGGAGCTGGACAGCCTCATGCAGGACGACGTGACAGGGCTGATCCAGCTGATCGACACTCAGGGGTTGTCCATACAAATTGACCAGTCAGGTAACTTATCTCTGAGTGGACAAAAAGATGGCGTCACCCATGCAGTGATTGCCATCAATGCAATTCTCCACGGTAACCTCAGGAGAGAGATGAGGATCAAGGAGGAAGAGGAACTGTACACCCGTGTGGTTTGGTGCATCATGAGCCACAATGGTCTCTGGCAGAGACTTCCCAAAACTGCAAATTACAATTTGGAAAAACAAGACATTGCAAGGGGAATAGTGGATGCACAGGGAGTCACATGGACGGTAGATCTAAACAGCATGGAGGCCACAAACCTCATGGTCGCCGAGCCCAGGAAGCTCAAACGACTGGAGAATCTGCCGGGTAAGAAGATGGATGTCAGGAGTCACAGTGAACCCTAGTGGACACATTAAGCATAGCAGTTCCCTCTGTTGAAAAATTTCAGGTCATGAGTTTTTTTTTTTGAATATATCATTCACACTTTGCAGTACCATCCTGTGAAGATTTTCAGTTTACCGATGTATTTTGTTCCTGGTCTCAATGTCTTTCAGACTTCACCATGCCTCTGTACTGGGACAGCATGGCCCCCGGAGAGAAGGTGAAGGTGGTGGCAGTGCCACCTTCCTCTGCAGAGTACCGAGCTTTGAAGAATGCCTTCAGAAAAACTGAGAGCAAGACTGTCATGAAAGTAGGTCCTTCCCAATGATTCAGGGATTTGCAGGTTTGCAATATCAATTATTCATGTATATTCACTCAGTCACAAAGAAATATACTCAACCAAAAAATCCCCAAATCACCCTGAATTAATTTCATCTTTGAGGAGTCTGGGCATGTACACCATTTGATATATTCAAAACTAAAACTATGTCAACTGAAAACATTTGAGGCAGAAGAAGTGAATCAGTGGCAGAGGTTTTCCAGAAAGGGATTGGCAGGCGTCTCCTGAGGGGCTTCAAACTGTCTGAGAGACTCAGTTTAGTGAAAAGAAGGGAAAAAAAATGACTTATTGGGAAGATTTGCAATAAATGTCAAAATAGCCTAAATTTGTGTGAATTCATTAAAGAGATGCTTTTCTATACCAAAGTGAGATAAATGGTTAAAAAAGACTTTTTCTTCAGGTGTTATTATCAGTAAAAATCGACCTCAATCATCCACTTCTTCAGATGATCTCTCTTCAGGCTCTGTACTGACTCATAAAATCTAGTATCAATAAACTGCTATTCATATTTTAACTTTGCTGCATAGTTGATCATAAGCTCAATGGACTCTCTTCTTTTACATTATATTCATTTCATAGAGGGCTGCTTGGTATTTGTTGCCTCTTTTACAGTTTGATCTCAATGAGCCCATTAACGGAAGTAAAACTCGATCAGTAACACAAGAAGTTCAGCCTGTTTATAATCTTTGAAACAAGGGTTTTAAATTCACCTTCTGCCTTTTTTACTTCAAACCACATCATCAGCCTCATTTACATGACTTCATATTTTTCAGGCTGGTTTGGAAACATGTTCAATGACAGCCAGAGGAACCTTTTTAAATCCTTGAACAAGAAGAAGTTCAACCTGTTTATAGTCTGTGAAACAAGGGTTTTAAATTCACCTTCTGCCTTTATTATGTTTACCCATCATCAGCCAGATTTACGTGACGTCACAGTTATCTTTTTCTATTGCAGTTGCACTATATGACCACTAGAGTGCTCTGTCTCCATTCAAAAACACTATCTCATAATACCATTAAATCAAAGATGTTCCACAGTTATCAGACAAAAGGGCCATTTCAGCTATTAACTTGATGATATGTTCACTAAGTGTCTTGTCACATTTCTTTGATTTGTTGCATATAAAATTCGTCATGCTAGCTTGTGAAGCACTCGTGTTATCATCGGTGCTAACTTCAGCATCTCTCCCTCCAGCTTGTTAGGGTGTTTCCATGGCGGCTGGTCTCTCGACAGTTTGTGAGAAAAGCTGCCTCACAGCACCCCGCTCGTTGTTAGCTACCATCGCGTCCTCGAGTCAACGTGAACGCAACACCGGCTGTGGCTGTGGTTTTGTTTATTAAATCATCGTCATGCATCTATTATGTATGTGGATAACTGCACTAGAGGGAAAATGTAGTTAGTACATGTTATTATCTGAAGCTTTCAGGTAACATCATCACTCCAAAACAGAACGAGGAGGAGGAGGAGGAAAATGAAGTGTACACGGTTATTGATTTTCCTAAATGGTTATGATTTATTATCCGTGTACACGTGTAGACGTTGACATCCCTAATTGTAACAATACATAAGTTTCACATCGGAACAGAAGGAGTTAAGATTCCTCAATATAACGCTCAGTGACTCATGATCTTTTGTGTTTGTTGCTAGATTGAGCGTTTGCAGAACACCCATCTGCGTCGCGCCTACGAAGTCCAGAAGAGGCACATTTCAGAGAAGAACAAGCAGGAGGGGGGGAGCGAGGGAAAAACTTCTGTATCACGGGTCCACCAAGTACAGCTGCGACTCCATCTCGACGACTGGCTTTAATCGTCGTTTCTGTGGTCAAAATGGTAAAGATACCCCTAGAATAGTATGACGACTACTACTTCTCCCCTTCCCTCGTTGAAAATGTGGGTTTAATTTGCCTCATCTCCTGTTCATCTCATCCTCAGGAACTGCATATGGTGCTGGAGTTTACTTTGCTGTGAATGCATCTTACTCAGCGAATGTGCACTACTCCAAGCCGGCTGCTGACAAGTCTCAGGTCATGTTCGTGGCTCGAGTGCTGACCGGCATCTACACTCAGGGCAACAGCAGCATGAACGTCCCTCCTCCTCGAGTCAGCTGGCGGCCCCACGACCGCTTCGACAGCGTGGTGGATCAAATGGATAAGCCCCAGATGTACATCGTGTTTCACGACAGCCAGGCTTACCCAGACTATCTCATCACCTTCAAATGAGGGGGAAATACTGAGGGGAGGTCCTGCACAGCTGAAAACAGCTGGTTTTACTCTATAGGGCCACATTGTAACATAATCTCAGGGTATCATTTCGTTCTTGTAGTTTAGTTATAAACTGTGCCAACTGAAGCCATACTTTAAAGAAGAATTATTGTCTGTGTATTATTTACTGTGTGTAGTCAAAATCAAGGTGGTGTGATGCTGATCGCCTTGATAAATAAATGAATCAATAAAATTGCAACAAACCTTCAAATAAACTGCCTTTTTCAACTGTAATCAGAAAATTAAATGAGCACAAATTGGAACACATATTCCTTATTAGTATGAATAATTTAAGAAAAATGACAGAGGGTTAAAAGCAAAAATACATTAAAACAAAGAGCAAAAGTGAACTAGAAAATTCCAGAGGAAATTTTACTTTGTGCCTACCAGCTGCTGCTGACAGTGATCTGTGTGTGTGTGTGTGTGTGTGTGTGTGTGTGTGTGTGTGTGTGTGTTTATATAACACCTCTATATTCACTGTGAGCTCTGAGCTGAGATCAGCCACGACAGTCAGCAGGTGTGTGTGTGTTGCCATGGAGACCAGCTGCAGTCAGCAGCCACAACAGTGATTCAGCAGTTTCACTCAGTTCGTATGGTTGAATAAATGTTTGTCTCATGCTAGCTGTTGCCAAAGCTGTCCGTCCCTGAGAGTGGGATCCCTCCATACTGTGGTTCTCCCCAAGATTTCTTCTTTTCCACTGGGTTTTTGGAGTTTTTTCTTGCCGGATGTGAGGGTCTAAGGCAGTGGTTGCTTCGTTTTGTCTTGTTGCTGTGAATTTGACATATTAACATTATGCTTATTCACTGTTTTTATTTTTACCAACCAATGTAACATCTTGAAGCCCTCTGAGGCAACTGTTGTTGTGATACTGGGCTATACAAAAATAAATTGATTGATGGGGGGGAATAAATGTCTTTTCTCGAGAACTGAAGAAGTTTTTTTTTGTCTCTGGGTGACTGTCATCTGTTTACATGGATGTTCCTACAGGAATAATGATGGAATATTGTGGAGGAAATACTCTCAATAGATAAACTGACGATTGATTTGAGGAACTAAAGCAGAAAGCCATGAGCAAAGATGGGAAAAATATGCAACAGAAAGTATTGCCTGTAAATGCCTTTATTTTTGAAGGGCATCACTTCTTTTTACAATGAGCCTTTCCTTTTTTTGTGAGTGAAGTGTCAGTTGCCATGGCTCCACGGAGGCGCTTGCTTGGAGGAAACCGATAAAATTCGCTATAAATACACTTAAATATTTATTGAATTGTATTGTAACTCGTCTAATAAGGATTTTTTAGTGTCATGTACTTATTGTTCGCATCTGTTCTTTAACTCTTAAGCTCTACAGATCTGAAAAGTCTGATGAAAGTTATTTACCACCTTAACGGCTGAAATCATCAGCACCTTGGAAAGCAGAAACAATGTGTGAATAGTGTACATTGTTTCTATTGTTGGTGAATGGGCGAGGTCCTTTACTTAAGAATGTCCTTGTTTGTTTGCTTATTAGTATAGCTGTGCAATGTGCATATATTGTATTAGTAAAAACCTAAAACATAAATCTAATTGTCTAAATTATTTGGACTTGTGTAAGAATCACTTGTATTGTGTGATGCTAAAAAGAAGTGTTTGTTTTTCGTTTTATCCTTTTTTGAAGCTTTCACGCCACGGTATTCACTGCGTCTATGATGATTGAAAGTCTTCAAATAGTTACATTTTAAGAATATTTTTAAGCTTAGCATGACATCTAGAGGCACTAAGTGGTATTACTGCAGGTTCTATTATACACCATTATTCTTGGGCTAAACCAAAAATTGGGAAAAAAAATTCCTATGGTGCAACATTAATTACATTATTGACAAGCACTTTCTCCTCAATATTTAAGTCAGAGCACATTTAAATGTACCTGACTGGATAAATGGAAGAAAATCCCACTTCAAAAGGGAAAATAACTTCATGTAATCCTCATCTTTCAAGGAAGTGAAGCTGAAACGGGTCATTCCTTCAGTTCAAACTGACACTCAATCTGGGAAGAAGTTTTTAAACAATTAAATTCAAGGTTGCTCTTGAGCAGGGACCACCAGTATGATAGATGATGGAAATGTTGTTAGGCCAGAGGAAGCTTTCTTTTTTAAATAAATGAAGGAGAGAAAAAACACAACCTTACAATAACTTCTTTACACATTTTATTCCAAGAATGTTTCTTGAAGCACTTAAAAAGGTTCTTGTGAAGAAGTTTTTCCTTGATAGTTTTTTAAACCCAGGTAAAATAGAATTCGGCAATTTTTCATTGTTTTTTGTTTTTACTTTTTAACCTACATTTTAAATTGTTCGAAGCCCCAGTATCTGCTTTGATAATAAATTGGTGAAATAATTGTTGCTGTGGTGCAACTTTAATTACATTATTGTCAAGTGTTTTCAGAGGACATTTCAATGTACCTGAATGGATAAAAAGAGGAAAATACCACCTCAAAGGGACTATAAACTGCAGTATGCATCTGTCTGTGTGTTTAGGTAATGAGAAGGAGGTACTTATTGAAAATGAAAGTAAAAGGAGACATCCTGTCAGTTCAGTGGCAAACAGGCTCATGAGCTGAGAAGAAGTTTTTTCAAGAAGGTTTTTTTTACCAGGGCAAAATGGAAGTATACAAACATCCATTGTTTTTTGAAGCAAGAGACATGACTAACAAGGAAAAGGAGAAGGTGACAAGATACTTTCAGATAAGAAGAGAGTGTGGAGGAGGTGAATGTGGAGTGATACAGAAACTTCCAGGAAACAGATATGTAATCCGTTTCAAGGACAAAGAAGGTAAGCTCTCTGCACTGGTTTCAATAAGCTCAGTATTAAATAATATTTCACATTTTGAGCATCTTTGAGAAGTCTGATTGTGACATTTGCTGTTGACAGACCAGGAAAGGGTTTTGCAGAGACAGTTTCACACCATCTCTCTTCCTGATGGAGAAATTCGACTGACTGTGAGTCGGATCAATCCAACAGAAACACCGGATCAACCAAAGACCAGTCAGACACAGGTCAGTTTCAGTGACTTTTATCAACCCTCGGGTCTTTCCACGAAACTCTTTTATCAGCTCTCAGTAATAAACACACCTGTCCGTTCCGATACTACTAAATCATTCAGTGACGCTACTTTTCTCGAGGTCTTAAAATAGACCCGCTGTCATTACACAGTCTTGAAAAGTACTTTGAAATTTTATTTTAACTCTTTCCAAATCGCGTTGAAGTGTCCGCACGGTGTTTCGGCTCGGCAGGGCAGCTCCCCCCTCCTCCCTGCTTACCTCCTCCTCCCCTCGGGGAGAGCCCGGTCTCCTCCTCCTCCTCCTGCAGCCTTCCAAACGTGAGCCACGCGTTTCATATATTTACGTTCGTTGCAAAATGTCCCAATTAAAATCAGGAGGAGGGCAAGCAGTTGTGCTGAGCGTTATTTTTTTCCCCCGAAATGTTAACGGCACAGAACGGCTTTAGAGCTCAGCAGGACGTGAGTGCGCATGCGCGTCTTCTTCCTGAACACAGCGGTTGCCATGGGGACGGGTGCGTTTGATTTACCGCACTGGGAAGTTTTCCACAACCGACCCACATGAGTCATAGGTATACAACGTTTGTATCAGGGCAGGACAAACAATAAATGACACCAACTAATGATCTGTGAATTAATACTTTTATTCAAGATGTGCGTCAGTATTTACAGGGTTATTTAGTTTTGATCATTTACAGTGTTTACTGTTTTTATATCATGACAACAGAAACTACACAAATGACCATGATCGAAAGTTTACATACCCCAGTTTTTAATACTTGGATATCTTCTTACATCCCTTTCCTGTTTTATACAGTTCAGTTACCTTTTCCCACAGATGTTTTGCTTTCCCCATGACTCAGAATCCAGAGATATCAGTGCAAGGGTCAGTCAGGAGCCCAGAAACTCCCTGTACCTTTATACACACATTGAGCAGACAGGTGTGGCTGGTTACCTTTGGCAGCCATTCAAACTCATTTATCTCAACTTGTCTGCATGTTATCAGGCCAAAATCTCAAGGGAATGTAAACATTTGATCTGGGTTGTTAGTGCAGTTTCTGTTGTCTATTATTTAAAAAGAGCAAACACAGTTGTTTCATATTTTGTGGCTTAACCCAGACATAAAAAAAATGAGTGGAGTATAGGATAGGATAGGATAGAAATGTATGATTATCCGCTGTCACAACATGTCGATAACATCGACATGAACACTGAATAATCATATATCTGTTGGGTGTTTTTCTTCCTCAGACTTTCACAAAAACAAACACGAAAAGCCTTGAGAAGATTTACTATTTGGATGTTTTCCTCCTGTACTATATGAGAGACAATCCCAAAGCTTTCACATATTTCCAAAAAGAACTCTCCTTAATCGACTGTGAGATGGAATTAAAGTGTGATGAAGAGAAGGCTGTGGTGAGGGGAGATGTGGATAAAGGCCCTGGAGGAGCCTTCGGAGGTGTTGCAGAGAAATGGGAGCAGCAGGTGGACCAGGTCATCATCAACATCACCGAGAATTACGTCTGCCATCATGTACTGGAGGCAAAACACGTTCAGGTGTTACTGCAGGATCTGTCCTTTGTGAATGAAGACATCAAGGTGTACACAAACAGTGGATATCCTGTGATTGTGGGGAAAGCAGAGGCAGTGAAAAAAAGGGTCGCAATCCTGACAAAGAGCCTGCTGAGCCGAAAGGAAAAGCCAATTACAGAGAATCAGCTAAAACTGATAGAGCAAGAGTTCTGCCGTGAATTGCGTGCACACTATCCAGATGTTCAGTACAGCAGAGGTAAAGGCATCATCATCCTGGAAGGCCTGGAAGATGAGGTGCAGTCTGGAGCCACAAAGCTCGATGAACTCATTGGCCAAATCAAAGAAAGGAAGCTTCAGTTCCCAACACCTTTACTGAACTTTATCAATTTCAGTGGCGCCATTTCCAAATACCAAGCTGGCTTCCAGCAGAGCTTTAGAAATCCTGTCTCTATAGAGATGAGGCTGGACCTGGTTCTGTCCAGCCTGTCCACTGATGCTTTGGACGAGGTCCAGGCAGCGCTGGTGAAAGATCTGAATGTGTCCACCATCCAGCTGCAGGGACCTGCAGCAGTTTCTCCACATCTGGACAAACTGAAAGACATCCTGAATCAAGCCCAGAGGAAAGCAAACTGTGACGAGCTCAGAGTGGAGGTCAGCTTCATCCCGGGAATCAATGGAGCCAACAAAGTACAACTTGTGGGCTACAGTGCAAATGTGCTTCAGTTTAAAGACATTATTCAAGACTATCAGCTGAATGAAGTTATGAGTCAGGACACAGTGAACCTGTCGAATCCTGAATTCGCTGATTGTTTCGATAAAATCTTAGACCTGACCGGTATCAAGTCACCCAACGTGACTTTTAAGTCTCTCGTTTACCAAATCCTTGTGTGATCCTGTCTGGTCCTCATTGCAAAGTTCAAGAAGCCAAGCAGGCTTTACTTTCAGCTTTGGCTTCTCTGACGTCACACACGTTGGTTCTGGAAGGCTCAGGAGCTCAGCGATACTATCAGACAACTGGTAAAGACAGCAAGGAGCTGGTAGAGCACTCCTTCAGGATTATTATCAGGGAGCAGCAATGTGCATCCCCTTCAGATGTAAAAAGCAAACAAAGAAGCTCCCAAAGCCACATGACTCTCCTCTCAAGACTTCCAGTTTCCACTCACAATGTGAGTTCTCCCATCAAGAAAGCCAACGTTGCCATCAAGCTTGGTTCTTTGGAAGATGAGCAGGTTTGACCATTTCCATTATTTTTCATCAGTATGTCCTCAAGTAACACAAAAAACAGAACAGTACATTAACTGATTTGACTGTGTTTCACTGCCTGCCTCAAAGGTGAATGTTCTGGTCGTCCCCATGGTCAACAAACAGCTGACTTCCACACAGATTGGTGAATGCCTTCTGAAGAAAGCTGGGAACGCACTGAAATCAAACTTCGACTCTCTGGCGTTGAACCGCAGCTTCGCTCCTGGAGACATTTTGCAGGTTGACGGTCCTCCATCGCTGGGCTGCTCAAAGATCTTCTTCATTGAGTGTTTACCTTGGGATGGAGCCAGAGGGGCGAGTGTCCAGGTAAAGTAAGAGAACTGGAAAAGAAAATATATTTATTGAATTTGAAGGTCTGCTTATTGGAGGCAAGCTTGTAAAGTTGACCATAGAGTTTTCAAGTTGATTACTCTAATGATGACCTCAACAATCAGTGTCGAGAGAACCAGCAAGTGATGCTCAAATCGGAAAGGTTTGGCATTGAAATGTATCCATTTTAAACCCAACTGAAGCTTTTTGAATAACATCTAAACTTGTCAAAAGGCAAAAATAATCATAGTTTTGTTTTGAAAAACAAGTTTTTTCCTCATGAACATTCATCTTGTTGCATTTTCGTAATAAAATGGTCAATAAAACCCAAATGTTCCTGCATTCACAAGTAATTGAAAACATTTGGTGTTGATTAAAGCTGGGGTCGACGATCTTGGAAACTGGCATGTGGCACGAATGTAGCATCTCCCCAAGGCTCCGCCCAGCTCCCACCCCATTGGAGGAGCTCCCTTTGGGAGCGAACGCATTGGACGCGGAAGTGCCACGCGCACGGAGTTTGTGATTGCCTCCAATGTTATTAACCTTCTGACTGCCCGCACACAAGGAGCGCAGCGCGCCCGCTCCGCTTCATTCTATTTTTCACGCGAGCAACGAGCGCCTTGGCAATGCACGCGCGCACTGAACCAGGGCCAGTGCACCCCATTGAAATGTATGCGCAGGGGGCTGGTAGAACGGCGAAGGGATTTGATTGGTCCGCGCCTTTCGATTGGTCGGAGTTTTTACACTCCTGTGGCCGCTACAGTGGTCAGATTTTTTCCGCACCTTTATCCGTCCACACAATGTATTGACTTCTCCCAAGGGGCAAGGAGCAGTTCACTCAGTATGACAAAAATTGCTTTTGGACAACATCGTCTACCCCAGCTTTAATAAAACAGTTAAAGTTTGTGAAGGAGAAAAGCATTCTATTACATTTCTTTCATGACCTTGTTTCACAACTTTACGATAATTCATTTCATCTATATACCAGTATCTCTTTATTTTAATTCCATTACATTTCATTAATGACCTTGTATCTTTCGGATATTTCATTTAATCTACATACCAGTACCGAATATCTTCACATTTCTTCATGTATATTCTTACAATGAAAATGAAAGAAAATTGTATTTTGTTTTTGTGCTCTGCAGGCTCTTGGTAAAGGACTCAGACAGTGCTTGGATCTATGTACTCAGCAGGGCTTGTGTTCATTAGCTTTTCCTGTTATCGGGCCTGGAAAATTGCTAAAATATCCTCCCAGTGAAGCCGTTCAAGTGCTCACTGATGCTGTTTGTGGGTTTGGATCATCTGCATCGTCCAGTTCGCTCTCCACCATCCACATCATCATCAAACCCGGTGATCCTGACTCAGACGAGGTGAATATATCGAACACAATTTCTGCATCGCATGTGAGATGCACTGCTTGATGTTTGATTGCTTCTGTTTCTGTCACAGCTCTACCGTGACCTCTACCAACACCTGAGCATGAGCCAAGGAGGGGAAGGTATTCCAGAAAAACCAGTTCAGTCAGGGCTTCATGACATGATATTCTGACCTGCTGATAAAAAAAACTCTAATCTGAAACGTGATCCTTCCCTCCAGAGATCTTCAGATCCCTCACCAGTGACCTGGATGAAATACCATCAAGTTGGGAGGCGGAGTTAAACTGCAGATGGTTTTTGGGGACATAACTGACGAGACGACAGATCTTGTGGTGAACACAACAGACTTCACAAATTTTGACCCCGGTAAATGAATTTTGATCGAGAAACTGAAAGGAACTTCATTTTGCTGGTGACTTTTCAATTTTACCTCCTAAATTCAAGAATTCACTTTCCCACCAACCTTGTGTTGTGGGAAAGCTTGTCCCTCCAACCTTGTGGGAAAGTGATGGAAATCATCATTGCAGGGGCCTTGAAGTATTTGCCTTCAAAGCTCTAAAAAATGTGTTAATTTTCTTTATTTTGTGACTTTTTAAGTGATTAATAATTACACCAACAGGGGGGTTTACTTTTTTAAATACATGTATCAATAACTGGGAAACAAAATATGAAGTCATGTGATTATTCAACAGTAGTAGGGATGTGCGATACCACTTTTTTTCAGACCGATACCAAGTACGAGTACTTCATCTTCAGTACTCACCGATACCGATACTTGCATACCGATACTTTATACACATAAAATTTAAAATAATGCAATGAGATTATTTTTGAAAATGAATTTTATTTCCAATAAAAAGGCAGCCCAGCCACTATGTTTAAGTCCAAAATAATAGTCTGAAAAATAAAACAAGCAACTGAGTTGCACTTATTTAAATGAAATTAAGTGCAAGATAAAACAATTTCTCAGAGTTTTACACTTTACATAAACTAAGGTTTTTAAATGTACTAATTTGAATGATTTTTTTATGAACTAAAGTCAAAGATAGAAAACCCCCTGAGTTTAAAGAGTTGCTCGTGTTATTTGTGCTGCTCTCGGATCTCTGCTCTTCAGTTTCTCGGTCTTCTGCAGAGTTTGCCGTCGAGTTGCTGCCGGAGTTTTCTTTTTTTCCAGCACAACAGCGTCAGACTCTCGTCCACAAGCTTCGCCCTGAGACGTTTAAACAAATTACTAGTGGTAAATGAACAACATCGCGCACCTCCTTTAGCAATTTTAGCATTGCAGAGTTAGCATTCTGCAAAGCTCGGCTCGTTTTCACTTATATAACAGAATGTCCACACCGGCGGTTCTGGTGAGACGAGCAGCCGTTCTGGATTCATCCTGTTGTCTCAGCTCTGGATGAGACTCATAGAGAAGTCAGCCCGCTGCAGTGTAGCCCTGCGCCTGTCAGCGCTCCAGAGGAGCTTCTTCCTCTTTCATGTTTGTCGGCAGCTTGCATCCCATTCGGTTGCACTACCGCCAACTGCTGGTGAGGAGGGCTTACTACACGTGGGGTTTTCTTGCCGTGAGTATCGGCGGCTGGTATCGGTAGCCTTCACGAGTACCCGATACCTTGAAATAAGGCCAGTATCGGCCCGATACCGATACCTGGTATCGGTACTCGCACATCCCTAAACAGTAGTGAATAATAATATCGCTGCACACAAAGAAATAATCATATTGTTATTTAATTGGAACTTTGGGAAATTAGAAACATTGTTTTGTTTAATGTATTTATATATTTTTCATTTTGCAGATGGTGTGTGCAAGTCTATCTTTGCTGTCGCTGGACCAGAGGTACAGGAAGAACTGAAAGCAGGTAAAAACAGAAAAAGGCTGTTGCTACTTTTAATTGAGTTATATTCAATAGCTTCTGACTAAATCTGATTACATTTATTTTTTTTGTAGCGAGAAGAAACTCAGAAAGCATGGTTTCCACTAAGCCGGGACGGTCCCCTGCAGAGCCATTTTACACGTGTGTGGACAGAAGTCCACCAGCCATATTGAAAAGCTCAGTCAACTGATCATCAAAAGCTGCGAAACAAACCACTACAAATCTGTAGCAATCCCTGCAATCTGTGCTGGTGGGTTCATGGAAAATGGAAGATTGATGGTTACAGGAATCACTTTCAACTGCCCTGGTTTGGTTTGTTGTGCAGGAACCGGCGGGCTGCAGCCTGGACTCGTGGCAGGAGCAATCCTGCGAGGGATCAAGAACGCCACGACTTCCACCAACCTTCACACCCTGCGCGATATCCGCATCATCCTGTACAAGATGGATGTGTTCCTGGCATTTCAGGAGGAAGCCATGCAGATGTTTTCCTCTGCTGCGTACTGTACAGGTGACGTACAACTTCGTCTTTTCTGTGATTACTGAGAAAGCTGCCTGTTTCAGCCTGTCCAGGATTTACCCCGCCCTCGCCCATAGCAGCTGGGATTGGCTCCAGTCCCCCGTGACCCTGAGAAGGACCAAGTGGGTTAGATAATGGATGGATGGATGGATGCCTGTTTCAGTCAGAGGGTGCAGATACGTTTTAGGCCACATTCAGCCCAATTTCATCTTGACTGGGCCGAACGGTTAAATAGAGTCTTGAAATTTAAACCAAGTAATTTCAACTGAAAATGACAAAAACCTCAACATAAAGCCTGTTTAATGAAACCTTCTGGTGCAGAATATAATATAAATATAATGATACCCCCAAAGAAACTTCTCCTGCAGCTGTTGCATTTTGTATGTTTTTACAAAGTCATGGTTGTAAGGCCAATGCTCATTTGTTAGCAACAAGGTAGACTGACCAATGTCTCACTGCGGGACTTAGCATTGTGTTGTGTCCTCTACGCTTAAGAAATTTGTTTATTAAGAATCCACATATTCTTTGAAATTTTTACAGTTTGCACGGTGGTTTGGTGGAACAGATTGGAGCCTTTTGAGGCCCACGATGCCCTGGTTGATGCCTTGTTTGAGTGCCCTGGTTTGAATTTTATTCATATGAAAGCATTTTTTTTTTTCAATGACTTGATTTTTTTTGCCCATTTTCAGGTGCCCTGCCTGAAGCACAGCAACAACAGCCTCGGCTGTCAGCGAGCGCAGACCTCAGCATCCTCAGCAACAGTCCTGCAAGTCAGTCTGCCTTTCTGTTCCTGGGTCTCAGCAGGAAGAGCGTTGAGGACGCCATGGCGAAGCTGAAAGATCTGTATCAGAACCAGTGCTCCACTCACACCTTCAGAAAGAGGAGCTGGACAGTCTCGTGCAGGACGACGTGACAGAGCTGATGCAGCTGATCAACACTCAGGGACTGTACATAAAACGTGACCAGTCAGGTAACTTATCTGTGAGCGGCCTAAAAGATGGCGTCACCCAGGCGGTGATTACATTCAATGCAATTCTCCACGGTAACCTCAGGAGAGAGGTGAGAATCAAGGAGGAAGAGGAACTGTACACCCGTGTGGTTTGGTGCATCATGAGCCACAATGGTCTCTGGGAGAGACTTCCCAAAACTGCAAATTACAGTTTGGAAAAACAAGACATTGCAAGGGGAATAGTGGATGCACATGGAGTCACATGGATGGTAGATCTAAACAGCATGGAGGCCACAAACCTCATGGTCGCAGAGCCCAGGAAGCTCAAACGACTGGAGAACCTGCCAGGTAAGAAGATGGATGTTAGAAGTCACAACAGTGAACCCTAGTGGACAGATTCAGCATAGCAGTTCCCTCTGTTGAAAAATTTCAGGTTGAAAAAATACAGAATGAATGAATTGAATTCTGAAAAATATTATTTATTTATATATTATTTATTCACTCTTTGCAGTACCATCCTGTGAAGATTCTCAGTTTACCGTTCTATTTTGTTCCTGGTCTCAATGTCTTTCAGACTTCACCATGCCTCTGTACTGGGACAGCATGGCCCCCGGGGAGAACGTGAAGGTGGTGGCAGTGCCGCCTTCCTCTGCAGAGTACCGAGCTTTGAAGAGTGCCTTCAGAAAAATTGAGAGCAAGACTGTCATGAAAGTAGGTGGTTCCCAATGGAGACATCTATACCTTTTTGAAAAAAGTAAAAAATTTTAAATTCAGCGGCAAGCTGTTGAGTTCAGTCACTTGTAGGCTTGTAATATCAATTATTCATGAGAAATATACTCAACCAAAAAAACAAAAATTACCCTGGATTAATTTCATCTTTACAGGGCAACTCCGGTTTTTTGACACCTGGACCTTATTTCTAGGTGTGTGCGTGCTCATATACTCACTCAGACAAACATCGTGCAGCTCGGAGTCCTTCAGAAGTTATTTAGATCCAACTGACTTAGCGGGGGCCACGGCAGAGGAGGTTCAGCGCGGAACATAATCTCTGCAAAATCACTCACAGCACAGCGCTCCTCGCCCGGCTTGGAGACCTAAAGAGACTATCGGTGAGGAGAGACTTCCAGGAGCGCCGCGGGGTTGGATGCTCAAACCTCTGCTCTAACTTGGCCACAATTAGCTCAGATGGGAATGTCGCGGAGCTCCTCTCCGCCTCCGTGGTTATGCGGCAGGTCCCCGCGTGCTCCGCGGCCGGCACGGAGCGCGTCTCCGCCCGGGAGCAGAGATCCGGAGCTCTCCCATCAGCCTCCATGGGGCAGCTCTGGGCCGTTGACCTAATCGGCCCCTGGAAGTCAGACGCCCGGGCGCCGTGACAGCTGAGGCTGACTCAAAGTGCTTCTCTGCTGGGAAGAGGAGCTCCAACGTTCTCATCCGAGCTAATTGTGGCTAAGTTAGCGAAAACCGTCAGCTGACTCACCTGAAGACGGTAGACAAGCTGACTTGATGATAACACTGGCGATGGATGAAAAAATATAGCCGAAATGAGCGATTTTGTAGAGATTATGTCCCGCACTGAAGCTCCCCTGCCGTGGCCCCCGCTAAATCGGTTGGATCTAAATAACTTCTGAAGGACTCCGAGCTGCACGATGTTTGTCTGAGTGAGTATATGAGCATGCACACACCTAGAAATAAGGTCCAGGTGTCAAAAAACCGGAGTTGCCCTTTAAGGAATCCAGGCGTGTACACCAGTTGATAGATTTAAAAACATGATAGATTTAAAAACAAAAACTATGTCAATTGAAAATACTTGAGTCACAATAAATGAATTAATAGCAGAGGTTTCCAGAAAGGGAGGCAGGCGTCTCCTGGGGGGCTTCAAACTGTCTGAGTGGCAGTTTAGTGAAAAGATGGAAAAAATATTACTTTACTTATTGGGGAGATTTACAATAAACGTCAAATAGCTTAAATATGTGTGAATTCATTAAAGAGATAAGAGATGCTTCACTCTACCTAAGTGAAATTAAAGGGATAAAAAGACTTATTCTTCAGTTTTTCTAATCAGTAAAAATCAACCTCAATCATCCACCTCATCTCTCTTCAGGCTCTATACTGACTCATAAAATCTAATATCAATAACCTGCTTTTCTTATTTTAATTTTGCTGCATAGTTGATCATAATCTCAATTGATTCTACTCTTTTACATATTCATCTCATAGAGGGCTGCTTGGTATTTGTTGCCTCTTTACAGTTTGATCTCAATGAGCCCATTTAAGGCAGTAAACTCGATCAGTAACACAAGAAGTTCGGCCTGTTTATAATATATAGCCTCATTTACATGACTTCACATTTTTCAGGCTGGTTTGGAAACATGTTCAATGACAGCCAGAGGAACCTTTTTAAATCCTTGAAGAAATATTCTTGGAACTAAATGTGCAAAGAAGTTATTGAAAGGTTGTGTTTTTTCTCCTTCATTTATTTTAAAAAAATAAATGAAGGAGAAAATACTTTACTTACTGAAAAGCTTCCTCAGGCCCCGTATACACAACATTTCCAGTGAAAATGAATGGTGTCTGCATTTTCTTCTCCTAAAAGCTTTGTCTTCCCACTACAGTTTACTGAATGACTGATCAGACTTGTGTCATATAATAATTGAGGTCCCTGCTCAAGAGCAGCCTTGAATTTAATTGTTACGATGCATAAGTTTCACAAAGGAACAGAAGGAGTTAAGACTATAATAGACTATACTAATACTTAATGACTCATGATCTTTTGTTTTGTTTCTAGATTGAGCGTTTGCAGAACATCCATCTGCGTCGCGCCTACGAAGTCCAGAAGAAGCACATTTCAGAGAAGAACAAGCAGGAGGGGGGGAGCGAGGGAAAAACTTCTGTATCACGGGACCACCAAGGACAGCTGCGACTCCATCACGAAAACTGGCTTTAATCGTCGTTTCTATGGACAAAATGGTAAAGATCCAAAGAGAATACTGCGATGACTTACCCCCAAATTCCACATCTTCTGTGTCCGCTCCGGTCCACTCCGCTCTGCTCCGACCCCCGCAGAAAATACGTGGCTATTTCAATGACAGTAGCTGTTTCACAGCCACCCTTCCGCCACGTTCGGCTCCATCTGGGTCCGCTCCGTCAGTCCAAAAATAGAGCCAAGGTCGATGTTTCTCTCCGGTCCGGTCCGACCAGATCCGCACGCACAAATTTCCATAGTTCAGATCGCACCAAACAGGAAAGAGAACTCCAACAACCTCCGGCTTTATACAAAATAAAATCATTTTGTCTTTATTAAAAACTTAAAACTGTTTAAAGACGTTTTATTTGTCCTCACATTAATTTTCAGATATATCACGAACAGACATACCATACTGATTCAAATATACACTTTAAAAAGCGGTTCAAACAAAAACTAAAACACACTTTCAAGTTTTATATGACAAACTTCTATTTTGGCTGTATCAAGCTATAGTCAACCGTTTCTTAATGTTTACACAGCTGCATATATGGCCCATTTGCAGACTATTGTCCATAAATTTCGTGTTTTATACAAAATACATATTCAGGACCATGTATGCATTTTATTCTGAATGGCCTGAATTGCACATGCGCTTCTCTGCTTCTCGGCCGGGCGGAACAAAGGCGCAGTGGAGCAATCCGGAGCAATGCGTGCGCTGTGGGTTTTGAGAATACGGAGTGCAGCGGGGCGGAACGGAGCAGACACGGAAGATGTGGAATTCCTCTGGTGGGCGATATGGCAAAAATAAATTATCACGATACTTTAAGATCAAAATCACTATCACGATTTTATCACAATTCTTTTTTTATATTGATTTTTCTAGACTAATTTGCAAGTTTGACCATTTTCCCCCAATGTTAAATTTACAAAACGTATAAAATGTATTTAAACATGTAAAACCCTAAAAGAAAAAAAAAATATGACAATTTCATCCAAAGAAATAGAAAAGAAACAAATTGGTTTTAAATTAAATAGTACAGTTTTTTTTCTAATCAAAATGTGCAATGAACACAAATGTAAAAAGTAATGAACAACAATAGAGTGCACTTTTGTAACACAGAAACTAAACACAGCAAATAGGGTCAATAAAAATGCACAAGTAGCTGGTTACCACTGAAAGGATAAGTACAGTTTAAACAGCTTTCACATTGTTTATAGAACGAAGTAGAACAATATACTCACCCCGAATGCTTTTCTGATCCGAACAGTGCTTCAGGAGAAATTTAGATCCAAATCAAGCGGTGGACATCCGTAAACGGCTAGCAGACGGGCCATCGGTAACGGCACTCCTAAAACAGCTTTAATCATCCAAAAACTCATTAGTTTCACCAATATTTCATCAGGGTCCGCTCACGCCAATCCTCCACGACAGATATTCGTCCATTTTGCACTAAACTGGAAGAAGAAAGTTGTTGGGTAGCCTCTGGTAGCCCCTGAAATAAAGAGCCGTACTGCACATGAGGGCGACAGCCGTAAACAAAGCTTTCAGTTCAGAGGTCAGCAAAACCACAACATGTATCTTGTAATATATTCGAATGATGTCCAGAGGCGTTTGGTAGCGTGAGGATGTTTATTCCCGAGAGCAGGTATCAGAAGCATGCGTTAGCATTGGCAGTCAAACACACACAACAACAATGCGGCTTCTGTAGCTCCGGCTTACCTAGACATAGATATCTAGACATAGATAGCTAGACAAGCGTGCACTTCTTACTGAACACACATCTGCATACATGACCTATCTTGCAACACCGGGCTGTCGTGGAGGAGAGGTGTGAGCGGACCGTGATAAAATATTGGTGAAACTAATGGGTTTTTGGACGATTAAAGCCGTTTTACCCATGCCCTGTCTGCTAACAGTATGGATGTCCACCACTCGATTTTGGACCTAAATTTCTCCCAAAGCACTGTTCAGATCAGAAAAGCCTTCTGGGTGAGTATATTGTGCTACTTCATTCTATAAACAACGTGAAAGCTGTTTAAACCATACTTATCCTTTAAAGGGCAACAATTTAGAACAAAAACGATTTAACTTTAATGTCTATAACCTGAGTGAATAATACTTGAGAAAATTTTTTGTTCAGGGATCAAAGCTTTTATCTCCTTAAAAAATTAAGGTACAAGGTAATGAACAACAATAACGTACACTTTTGTAACACAAAAAACTTAACACACGAAATAGCTTTTTAGCACAGTTATAATGGGAACCATGTCTTTAGCAAGGTAATAAGTAACTGCTTCAGTTACTTCTTTCTTGGGGTGTCAACATTTACAATTTTTTGTACAAGTGTAACCGGGACTTCTCACCAACGTGGAATCGATTACACGTGACTTCATAGATTTATCTTTTTCACTTGCAGTTGCACTATATGACCACTAGAGGGCTCTGTCTCCATTGAAATACACTACCTCATAATCCCATTAAATCAAAGACATTCCACTAGTTATTAGACAAAAGGGCCACCGTTTAAGCTATTACCTTGATGATATGTTCACTAAGTTTCTTGTCACATTTCTTTGACATGTTGTATATAAAATCCCTCATGCTAGCTTGTGAACCGCTAGCTGCTAGCTAGCGTTAGCATTGGTGCTAGCTTCAGCGTCTCTCCCTCCAGCTTGTTAGGGTGTTTCCATGGCAGCTGGTCTCTCGTAGATCCCATACTGCTGTTGTAAACCAGCTCCCACAGCCTCCACCCAATAGTATTTCCACAGTTTGTGAGAAAAGCTGCCTCACAGTGCCCCGCTCGTTGTTAGCTGCCATCGTGTCCCCGAGTCAAATTGAATGCAACACCGGCTGTGGCTGCAGTTTTGTTTTTTAAATCATTGTCAACATTGCTCCGCATACATCTATTATGTATGTGGATAACTGCACTAGAGGGAACATTTAGGTAATGTTTTTATCTGAAGCTTTCAGGTAATATCATCACTCCAAAATATTATATATAGCTATAGGCGAAAAAAGAATGTGCCCTATAGACGATTTAATGATCTTTCTGATTTATGAGATCGTCCCGACATTATAATCCTTAATGATCTAATATCGTCATATCGCACACCCTACGATGACTACTACTTCTCCCCTTCCCTCTCTGAAAATGTAGGCTAAGTATTTCTAATCCCCTGTTCATCTCATCCTCAGGAACTGCATATGGTGCTGGTGTTTACTTTGCCGTCAATGCATCTTACTCAGCGAATCCGCGCTACTCCAAGCCAGCTGCTGACAACTCTCAGGTCATGTTCGTGGCTCGAGTGCTGACCGGCATCTACACTCAGGGCAACAGCAGCATGAACGTCCCTCCTCCTCGAGACAGCCAGCGGCCCCATGACCGCTTCGACAGCGTGGTGGATAAAGTGGACAATCCCCAGATGTACATTGTGTTTCACGACAATCAGTCTTACCCAGACTATCTCATCACCTTCAAATGAGGGGGAAATAAAACAGCTGGTGTCCCTCTGTAGGGCCACATTGTAACATAATCTCAGGGTATCATTTGCAGGTAGTTCTTGTAGTTTAGTTAGAAAGTGTGCCTACCGAAGCCATACTTTAAAGAAGAATTATTGTCTGTGTATTATTTACTGTCTATAGTCACAATCAACGTGGTGTGATGCTCATCGCCTTGACAAACAAATGAATCAATAAAATTGCAACAATCTTTCAAATAAACTGCCTTTTTCAACTGTAATCAGAAAATTAAATGAGCACAAATTAGGACAAATATTCCTTATTAGTATAAATAATAAAAGAAAAATAGTCAAAGGGTTTAAAATAAAAATACATAAAAACAAAAAGTAAAAGTGAACTAGAAAATTCCGGAGGAAATTTGACTTTGTGTCTGCCAGCTGCTGCTGACAGTGATCAGTGTGTTTGCATAACACCTCAGAATTCACAGTGAGCTCTGAGCTGAGATCAGCCATGACAGAGTCAGCAGGTGTGTGTGTTGCCATGGATACCAGCTGCACTTGTAATGGTGTTATAAGTTATGTTAAAATGCTGTTAAAAACAAATGTGAATTTGTGTAATGTAATATGAGTTCTGTTAAAATGCTGTGAATATGTTAAAATACTAAGGGACAGAATGTTTTAATTCATGAAAGTATTTGGTTAAAAATAACAATTCATGAAAGGTTAAAAAAGATCTAAAGTGAAATTCATAGTAGTTGATCAAATTATCTGTTATCCATTGCTTTGGTCTCCCAGGCAGACACCCAGTGTTGAGCCAAAGATGGTTAATCTGTGTGTTAAACAATTAATTTCTGATATTGTTTTGAAATATGTATTTGGGTCTTACTTGACAATGTTTTCTGCAGTGTTTTTGCTCCTACAAGCTTATTTCTTTGAGAATTGTTTATGATCAGGTTTTGATTACTCATGCCTGAGCCCTGTGGAGGGAAACGCGCTGCTTCCGTCCATCCATTAATACACGGGATGTGACTGAGGAAACAGCGTGTCTTTGTGTTCACTTTATTATTCCCCTTCACAGGTGAGAAATGATAATGATGATGCATTTGTCAGATCATATGTGTTTTCTGTTTGTTAAGAAAGACATGTGGAGTAAAACACTGATGTCTGTAGTGACTTTAAGAGTGAAGGAAGAGTTAAATGTAAGTGGATGTGACACTCATTGTTGTTCCTTTCGACTGCATGGTGGCGTAAATAGCATTATTTCTGAGCCATATTTGTAGTTTTACTGTGCAATGTTGAGCATTTGAATAATATGTGATTGATGGGGAAATGTGTTTCACTCACACTTTCAGAAAAGAGGAGCTGGACAGCCTCATGCAGGACGACGTGACAGGGCTGATCCAGCTGATCGACACTCAGGGGTTGTCCATACAAATTGACCAGTCAGGTAACTTATCTCTGAGTGGACAAAAAGATGGCGTCACCCATGCAGTGATTGCCATCAATGCAATTCTCCACGGTAACCTCAGGAGAGAGATGAGGATCAAGGAGGAAGAGGAACTGTACACCCGTGTGGTTTGGTGCATCATGAGCCACAATGGTCTCTGGCAGAGACTTCCCAAAACTGCAAATTACAATTTGGAAAAACAAGACATTGCAAGGGGAATAGTGGATGCACAGGGAGTCACATGGACGGTAGATCTAAACAGCATGGAGGCCACAAACCTCATGGTCGCCGAGCCCAGGAAGCTCAAACGACTGGAGAATCTGCCGGGTAAGAAGATGGATGTCAGGAGTCACAGTGAACCCTAGTGGACACATTAAGCATAGCAGTTCCCTCTGTTGAAAAATTTCAGGTCATGAGTTTTTTTTTTTTGAATATATCATTCACACTTTGCAGTACCATCCTGTGAAGATTTTCAGTTTACCGATGTATTTTGTTCCTGGTCTCAATGTCTTTCAGACTTCACCATGCCTCTGTACTGGGACAGCATGGCCCCCGGAGAGAAGGTGAAGGTGGTGGCAGTGCCACCTTCCTCTGCAGAGTACCGAGCTTTGAAGAATGCCTTCAGAAAAACTGAGAGCAAGACTGTCATGAAAGTAGGTCCTTCCCAATGATTCAGGGATTTGCAGGTTTGCAATATCAATTATTCATGTATATTCACTCAGTCACAAAGAAATATACTCAACCAAAAAATCCCCAAATCACCCTGAATTAATTTCATCTTTGAGGAGTCTGGGCATGTACACCATTTGATATATTCAAAAACTAAAACTATGTCAACTGAAAACATTTGAGGCAGAAGAAGTGAATCAGTGGCAGAGGTTTTCCAGAAAGGGATTGGCAGGCGTCTCCTGAGGGGCTTCAAACTGTCTGAGAGACTCAGTTTAGTGAAAAGAAGGGAAAAAAAATGACTTATTGGGAAGATTTGCAATAAATGTCAAAATAGCCTAAATTTGTGTGAATTCATTAAAGAGATGCTTTTCTATACCAAAGTGAGATAAATGGTTAAAAAAGACTTTTTCTTCAGGTGTTATTATCAGTAAAAATCGACCTCAATCATCCACTTCTTCAGATGATCTCTCTTCAGGCTCTGTACTGACTCATAAAATCTAGTATCAATAAACTGCTATTCATATTTTAACTTTGCTGCATAGTTGATCATAAGCTCAATGGACTCTCTTCTTTTACATTATATTCATTTCATAGAGGGCTGCTTGGTATTTGTTGCCTCTTTTACAGTTTGATCTCAATGAGCCCATTAACGGAAGTAAAACTCGATCAGTAACACAAGAAGTTCAGCCTGTTTATAATCTTTGAAACAAGGGTTTTAAATTCACCTTCTGCCTTTTTTACTTCAAACCACATCATCAGCCTCATTTACATGACTTCATATTTTTCAGGCTGGTTTGGAAACATGTTCAATGACAGCCAGAGGAACCTTTTTAAATCCTTGAACAAGAAGAAGTTCAACCTGTTTATAGTCTGTGAAACAAGGGTTTTAAATTCACCTTCTGCCTTTATTATGTTTACCCATCATCAGCCAGATTTACGTGACGTCACAGTTATCTTTTTCTATTGCAGTTGCACTATGTGACCACTAGAGTGCTCTGTCTCCATTCAAAAACACTATCTCATAATACCATTAAATCAAAGATGTTCCACAGTTATCAGACAAAAGGGCCATTTCAGCTATTAACTTGATGATATGTTCACTAAGTGTCTTGTCACATTTCTTTGATTTGTTGCATATAAAATTCGTCATGCTAGCTTGTGAAGCACTCGTGTTATCATCGGTGCTAACTTCAGCATCTCTCCCTCCAGCTTGTTAGGGTGTTTCCATGGCGGCTGGTCTCTCGACAGTTTGTGAGAAAAGCTGCCTCACAGCACCCCGCTCGTTGTTAGCTACCATCGCGTCCTCGAGTCAACGTGAACGCAACACCGGCTGTGGCTGTGGTTTTGTTTATTAAATCATCGTCATGCATCTATTATGTATGTGGATAACTGCACTAGAGGGAAAATGTAGTTAGTACATGTTATTATCTGAAGCTTTCAGGTAACATCATCACTCCAAAACAGAACGAGGAGGAGGAGGAGGAAAATGAAGTGTACACGGTTATTGATTTTCCTAAATGGTTATGATTTATATCCGTGTACACGTGTAGACGTTGACATCCCTAATTGTAACAATACATAAGTTTCACATCGGAACAGAAGGAGTTAAGATTCCTCAATATAACGCTCAGTGACTCATGATCTTTTGTGTTTGTTGCTAGATTGAGCGTTTGCAGAACACCCATCTGCGTCGCGCCTACGAAGTCCAGAAGAGGCACATTTCAGAGAAGAACAAGCAGGAGGGGGGAGCGAGGGAAAAACTTCTGTATCACGGGTCCACCAAGTACAGCTGCGACTCCATCTCGACGACTGGCTTTAATCGTCGTTTCTGTGGTCAAAATGGTAAAGATACCCCTAGAATAGTATGACGACTACTACTTCTCCCCTTCCCTCGTTGAAAATGTGGGTTTAATTTGCCTCATCTCCTGTTCATCTCATCCTCAGGAACTGCATATGGTGCTGGAGTTTACTTTGCTGTGAATGCATCTTACTCAGCGAATGTGCACTACTCCAAGCCGGCTGCTGACAAGTCTCAGGTCATGTTCGTGGCTCGAGTGCTGACCGGCATCTACACTCAGGGCAACAGCAGCATGAACGTCCCTCCTCCTCGAGTCAGCTGGCGGCCCCACGACCGCTTCGACAGCGTGGTGGATCAAATGGATAAGCCCCAGATGTACATCGTGTTTCACGACAGCCAGGCTTACCCAGACTATCTCATCACCTTCAAATGAGGGGGAAATACTGAGGGGAGGTCCTGCACAGCTGAAAACAGCTGGTTTTACTCTATAGGGCCACATTGTAACATAATCTCAGGGTATCATTTCGTTCTTGTAGTTTAGTTATAAACTGTGCCAACTGAAGCCATACTTTAAAGAAGAATTATTGTCTGTGTATTATTTACTGTGTGTAGTCAAAATCAAGGTGGTGTGATGCTGATCGCCTTGATAAATAAATGAATCAATAAAATTGCAACAAACCTTCAAATAAACTGCCTTTTTCAACTGTAATCAGAAAATTAAATGAGCACAAATTGGAACACATATTCCTTATTAGTATGAATAATTTAAGAAAAATGACAGAGGGTTAAAAGCAAAAATACATTAAAACAAAGAGCAAAAGTGAACTAGAAAATTCCAGAGGAAATTTTACTTTGTGCCTACCAGCTGCTGCTGACAGTGATCTGTGTGTGTGTGTGTGTGTGTGTGTGTGTGTGTGTGTGTGTGTGTGTGTGTGTGTGTGTGTGTGTGTGTGTGTGTGTGTGTGTGTGTTTATATAACACCTCTATATTCACTGTGAGCTCTGAGCTGAGATCAGCCACGACAGTCAGCAGGTGTGTGTGTGTTGCCATGGGGACCAGCTGCAGTCAGCAGCCACAACAGTGATTCAGCAGTTTCACTCAGTTCGTATGGTTGAATAAATGTTTGTCTCATGCTAGCTGTTGCCAAAGCTGTCCGTCCCTGAGAGTGGGATCCCTCCATACTGTGGTTCTCCCCAAGATTTCTTCTTTTCCCACTGGGTTTTTGGAGTTTTTTCTTGCCGGATGTGAGGGTCTAAGGCAGTGGTTGCTTCGTTTTGTCTTGTTGCTGTGAATTTGACATATTAACATTATGCTTATTCACTGTTTTTATTTTTACCAACCAATGTAACATCTTGAAGCCCTCTGAGGCAACTGTTGTTGTGATACTGGGCTATACAAAAATAAATGATTGATGGGGGGGAATAAATGTCTTTTCTCGAGAACTGAAGAAGTTTTTTTTTGTCTCTGGGTGACTGTCATCTGTTTACATGGATGTTCCTACAGGAATAATGATGGAATATTGTGGAGGAAATACTCTCAATAGATAAACTGACGATTGATTTGAGGACTAAAGCAGAAAGCCATGAGCAAAGATGGGAAAAATATGCAACAGAAAGTATTGCCTGTAAATGCCTTTATTTTTGAAGGGCATCACTTCTTTTTACAATGAGCCTTTCCTTTTTTTGTGAGTGAAGTGTCAGTTGCCATGGCTCCACGGAGGCGCTTGCTTGGAGGAAACCGATAAAATTCGCTATAAATACACTTAAATATTTATTGAATTGTATTGTAACTCGTCTAATAAGGATTTTTAGTGTCATGTACTTATTGTTCGCATCTGTTCTTTAACTCTTAAGCTCTACAGATCTGAAAAGTCTGATGAAAGTTATTTACCACCTTAACGGCTGAAATCATCAGCACCTTGGAAAGCAGAAACAATGTGTGAATAGTGTACATTGTTTCTATTGTTGGTGAATGGGCGAGGTCCTTTACTTAAGAATGTCCTTGTTTGTTTGCTTATTAGTATAGCTGTGCAATGTGCATATATTGTATTAGTAAAAACCTAAAACATAAATCTAATTGTCTAAATTATTTGGACTTGTGTAAGAATCACTTGTATTGTGTGATGCTAAAAAGAAGTGTTTGTTTTTCGTTTTATCCTTTTTTGAAGCTTTCACGCCACGGTATTCACTGCGTCTATGATGATTGAAAGTCTTCAAATAGTTACATTTTAAGAATATTTTTAAGCTTAGCATGACATCTAGAGGCACTAAGTGGTATTACTGCAGGTTCTATTATACACCATTATTCTTGGGCTAAACCAAAAATTGGGAAAAAAAATTCCTATGGTGCAACATTAATTACATTATTGACAAGCACTTTCTCCTCAATATTTAAGTCAGAGCACATTTAAATGTACCTGACTGGATAAATGGAAGAAAATCCCACTTCAAAAGGGAAAATAACTTCATCTTTCAAGGAAGTGAAGCTGAAACGGGTCATTCCTTCAGTTCAAACTGACACTCAATCTGGGAAGAAGTTTTTAAACAATTAAATTCAAGGTTGCTCTTGAGCAGGGACCACCAGTATGATAGATGATGGAAATGTTGTTAGGCCAGAGGAAGCTTTCTTTTTTAAATAAATGAAGGAGAGAAAAAACACAACCTTACAATAACTTCTTTACACATTTTATTCCAAGAATGTTTCTTGAAGCACTTAAAAAGGTTCTTGTGAAGAAGTTTTTCCTTGATAGTTTTTTAAACCCAGGTAAAATAGAATTCGGCAATTTTTCATTGTTTTTTGTTTTTACTTTTTAACCTACATTTTAAATTGTTCGAAGCCCCAGTATCTGCTTTGATAATAAATTGGTGAAATAATTGTTGCTGTGGTGCAACTTTAATTACATTATTGTCAAGTGTTTTCAGAGGACATTTCAATGTACCTGAATGGATAAAAGAGGAAAATACCACCTCAAAGGGACTATAAACTGCAGTATGCATCTGTCTGTGTGTTTAGGTAATGAGAAGGAGGTACTTATTGAAAATGAAAGTAAAAGGAGACATCCTGTCAGTTCAGTGGCAAACAGGCTCATGAGCTGAGAAGAAGTTTTTTCAAGAAGGTTTTTTTTACCAGGGCAAAATGGAAGTATACAAACATCCATTGTTTTTTGAAGCAAGAGACATGACTAACAAGGAAAAGGAGAAGGTGACAAGATACTTTCAGATAAGAAGAGAGTGTGGAGGAGGTGAATGTGGAGTGATACAGAAACTTCCAGGAAACAGATATGTAATCCGTTTCAAGGACAAAGAAGGTAAGCTCTCTGCACTGGTTTCAATAAGCTCAGTATTAAATAATATTTCACATTTTGAGCATCTTTGAGAAGTCTGATTGTGACATTTGCTGTTGACAGACCAGGAAAGGGTTTTGCAGAGACAGTTTCACACCATCTCTCTTCCTGATGGAGAAATTCGACTGACTGTGAGTCGGATCAATCCAACAGAAACACCGGATCAACCAAAGACCAGTCAGACACAGGTCAGTTTCAGTGACTTTTATCAACCCTCGGGTCTTTCCACGAAACTCTTTTATCAGCTCTCAGTAATAAACACACCTGTCCGTTCCGATACTACTAAATCATTCAGTGACGCTACTTTTCTCGAGGTCTTAAAATAGACCCGCTGTCATTACACAGTCTTGAAAAGTACTTTGAAATTTTATTTTAACTCTTTCCAAATCGCGTTGAAGTGTCCGCACGGTGTTTCGGCTCGGCAGGGCAGCTCCCCCCTCCTCCCTGCTTACCTCCTCCTCCCCTCGGGGAGAGCCCGGTCTCCTCCTCCTCCTCCTGCAGCCTTCCAAACGTGAGCCACGCGTTTCATATATTTACGTTCGTTGCAAAATGTCCCAATTAAAATCAGGAGGAGGGCAAGCAGTTGTGCTGAGCGTTATTTTTTTCCCCCGAAATGTTAACGGCACAGAACGGCTTTAGAGCTCAGCAGGACGTGAGTGCGCATGCGCGTCTTCTTCCTGAACACAGCGGTTGCCATGGGGACGGGTGCGTTTGATTTACCGCACTGGGAAGTTTTCCACAACCGACCCACATGAGTCATAGGTATACAACGTTTGTATCAGGGCAGGACAAACAATAAATGACACCAACTAATGATCTGTGAATTAATACTTTTATTCAAGATGTGCGTCAGTATTTACAGGGTTATTTAGTTTTGATCATTTACAGTGTTTACTGTTTTTATATCATGACAACAGAAACTACACAAATGACCATGATCGAAAGTTTACATACCCCAGTTTTTAATACTTGGATATCTTCTTACATCCCTTTCCTGTTTTATACAGTTCAGTTACCTTTTCCCACAGATGTTTTGCTTTCCCCATGACTCAGAATCCAGAGATATCAGTGCAAGGGTCAGTCAGGAGCCCAGAAACTCCCTGTACCTTTATACACACATTGAGCAGACAGGTGTGGCTGGTTACCTTTGGCAGCCATTCAAACTCATTTATCTCAACTTGTCTGCATGTTATCAGGCCAAAATCTCAAGGGAATGTAAACATTTGATCTGGGTCGTTAGTGCAGTTTCTGTTGTCTATTATTTAAAAAGAGCAAACACAGTTGTTTCATATTTTGTGGCTTAACCCAGACATAAAAAAAATGAGTGGAGTATAGGATAGGATAGGATAGAAATGTATGATTATCCGCTGTCACAACATGTCGATAACATCGACATGAACACTGAATAATCATATATCTGTTGGGTGTTTTTCTTCCTCAGACTTTCACAAAAACAAACACGAAAAGCCTTGAGAAGATTTACTATTTGGATGTTTTCCTCCTGTACTATATGAGAGACAATCCCAAAGCTTTCACATATTTCCAAAAAGAACTCTCCTTAATCGACTGTGAGATGGAATTAAAGTGTGATGAAGAGAAGGCTGTGGTGAGGGGAGATGTGGATAAAGGCCCTGGAGGAGCCTTCGGAGGTGTTGCAGAGAAATGGGAGCAGCAGGTGGACCAGGTCATCATCAACATCACCGAGAATTACGTCTGCCATCATGTACTGGAGGCAAAACACGTTCAGGTGTTACTGCAGGATCTGTCCTTTGTGAATGAAGACATCAAGGTGTACACAAACAGTGGATATCCTGTGATTGTGGGGAAAGCAGAGGCAGTGAAAAAAAGGGTCGCAATCCTGACAAAGAGTCTGCTGAGCCGAAAGGAAAAGCCAATTACAGAGAATCAGCTAAAACTGATAGAGCAAGAGTTCTGCCGTGAATTGCGTGCACACTATCCAGATGTTCAGTACAGCAGAGGTAAAGGCATCATCATCCTGGAAGGCCTGGAAGATGAGGTGCAGTCTGGAGCCACAAAGCTCGATGAACTCATTGGCCAAATCAAGGAAAGGAAGCTTCAGTTCCCAACACCTTTACTGAACTTTATCAATTTCAGTGGCGCCATTTCCAAATACCAAGCTGGCTTCCAGCAGAGCTTTAGAAATCCTGTCTCTATAGAGATGAGGCTGGACCTGGTTCTGTCCAGCCTGTCCACTGATGCTTTGGACGAGGTCCAGGCAGCGCTGGTGAAAGATCTGAATGTGTCCACCATCCAGCTGCAGGGACCTGCAGCAGTTTCTCCACATCTGGACAAACTGAAAGACATCCTGAATCAAGCCCAGAGGAAAGCAAACTGTGACGAGCTCAGAGTGGAGGTCAGCTTCATCCCGGGAATCAATGGAGCCAACAAAGTACAACTTGTGGGCTACAGTGCAAATGTGCTTCAGTTTAAAGACATTATTCAAGACTATCAGCTGAATGAAGTTATGAGTCAGGACACAGTGAACCTGTCGAATCCTGAATTCGCTGATTGTTTCGATAAAATCTTAGACCTGACCGGTATCAAGTCACCCAACGTGACTTTTAAAGTCTCTCGTTTACCAAATCCTTGTGTGATCCTGTCTGGTCCTCATTGCAAAGTTCAAGAAGCCAAGCAGGCTTTACTTTCAGCTTTGGCTTCTCTGACGTCACACACGTTGGTTCTGGAAGACTCAGGAGCTCAGCGATACTATCAGACAACTGGTAAAGACAGCAAGGAGCTGGTAGAGCACTCCTTCAGGATTATTATCAGGGAGCAGCAATGTGCATCCCCTTCAGATGTAAAAAGCAAACAAAGAAGCTCCCAAAGCCACATGACTCTCCTCTCAAGACTTCCAGTTTCCACTCACAATGTGAGTTCTCCCATCAAGAAAGCCAACGTTGCCATCAAGCTTGGTTCTTTGGAAGATGAGCAGGTTTGACCATTTCCATTATTTTTCATCAGTATGTCCTCAAGTAACACAAAAAACAGAACAGTACATTAACTGATTTGACTGTGTTTCACTGCCTGCCTCAAAGGTGAATGTTCTGGTCGTCCCCATGGTCAACAAACAGCTGACTTCCACACAGATTGGTGAATGCCTTCTGAAGAAAGCTGGGAACGCACTGAAATCAAACTTCGACTCTCTGGCGTTGAACCGCAGCTTCGCTCCTGGAGACATTTTGCAGGTTGACGGTCCTCCATCGCTGGGCTGCTCAAAGATCTTCTTCATTGAGTGTTTACCTTGGGATGGAGCCAGAGGGGCGAGTGTCCAGGTAAAGTAAGAGAACTGGAAAAGAAAATATATTTATTGAATTTGAAGGTCTGCTTATTGGAGGCAAGCTTGTAAAGTTGACCATAGAGTTTTCAAGTTGATTACTCTAATGATGACCTCAACAATCAGTGTCGAGAGAACCAGCAAGTGATGCTCAAATCGGAAAGGTTTGGCATTGAAATGTATCCATTTTAAACCCAACTGAAGCTTTTTGAATAACATCTAAACTTGTCAAAAGGCAAAAATAATCATAGTTTTGTTTTGAAAAACAAGTTTTTCCTCATGAACATTCATCTTGTTGCATTTTCGTAATAAAATGGTCAATAAAACCCAAATGTTCCTGCATTCACAAGTAATTGAAAACATTTGGTGTTGATTAAAGCTGGGGTCGACGATCTTGGAAAACTGGCATGTGGCACGAATGTAGCATCTCCCCAAGGCTCCGCCCAGCTCCCACCCCATTGGAGGAGCTCCCTTTGGGAGCGAACGCATTGGACGCGGAAGTGCCACGCGCACGGAGTTTGTGATTGCCTCCAATGTTATTAACCTTCTGACTGCCCGCACACAAGGAGCGCAGCGCGCCCGCTCCGCTTCATTCTATTTTTCACGCGAGCAACGAGCGCCTTGGCAATGCACGCGCGCACTGAACCAGGGCCAGTGCACCCCATTGAAATGTATGCGCAGGGGGCTGGTAGAACGGCGAAGGGATTTGATTGGTCCGCGCCTTTCGATTGGTCGGAGTTTTTACACTCCTGTGGCCGCTACAGTGGTCAGATTTTTTCCGCACCTTTATCCGTCCACACAATGTATTGACTTCTCCCAAGGGGCAAGGAGCAGTTCACTCAGTATGACAAAAATTGCTTTTGGACAACATCGTCTACCCCAGCTTTAATAAAACAGTTAAAGTTTGTGAAGGAGAAAAGCATTCTATTACATTTCTTTCATGACCTTGTTTCACAACTTTACGATAATTCATTTCATCTATATACCAGTATCTCTTTATTTTAATTCCATTACATTTCATTAATGACCTTGTATCTTTCGGATATTTCATTTAATCTACATACCAGTACCGAATATCTTCACATTTCTTCATGTATATTCTTACAATGAAAATGAAAGAAAATTGTATTTTGTTTTTGTGCTCTGCAGGCTCTTGGTAAAGGACTCAGACAGTGCTTGGATCTATGTACTCAGCAGGGCTTGTGTTCATTAGCTTTTCCTGTTATCGGGCCTGGAAAATTGCTAAAATATCCTCCCAGTGAAGCCGTTCAAGTGCTCACTGATGCTGTTTGTGGGTTTGGATCATCTGCATCGTCCAGTTCGCTCTCCACCATCCACATCATCATCAAACCCGGTGATCCTGACTCAGACGAGGTGAATATATCGAACACAATTTCTGCATCGCATGTGAGATGCACTGCTTGATGTTTGATTGCTTCTGTTTCTGTCACAGCTCTACCGTGACCTCTACCAACACCTGAGCATGAGCCAAGGAGGGGAAGGTATTCCAGAAAAACCAGTTCAGTCAGGGCTTCATGACATGATATTCTGACCTGCTGATAAAAAAAAACTCTAATCTGAAACGTGATCCTTCCCTCCAGAGATCTTCAGATCCCTCACCAGTGACCTGGATGAAATTACCATCAAGTTGGGAGGCGGAGTTAAACTGCAGATGGTTTTTGGGGACATAACTGACGAGACGACAGATCTTGTGGTGAACACAACAGACTTCACAAATTTTGACCCCGGTAAATGAATTTTGATCGAGAAACTGAAAGGAACTTCATTTTGCTGGTGACTTTTCAATTTTACCTCCTAAATTCAAGAATTCACTTTCCCACCAACCTTGTGTTGTGGGAAAGCTTGTCCCTCCAACCTTGTGGGAAAGTGATGGAAATCATCATTGCAGGGGCCTTGAAGTATTTGCCTTCAAAGCTCTAAAAAATGTGTTAATTTTCTTTATTTTGTGACTTTTTAAGTGATTAATAATTACACCAACAGGGGGGTTTACTTTTTTAAATACATGTATCAATAACTGGGAAACAAAATATGAAGTCATGTGATTATTCAACAGTAGTAGGGATGTGCGATACCACTTTTTTTCAGACCGATACCAAGTACGAGTACTTCATCTTCAGTACTCACCGATACCGATACTTGCATACCGATACTTTATACACATAAAATTTAAAATAATGCAATGAGATTATTTTTGAAAATGAATTTTATTTCCAATAAAAAGGCAGCCCAGCCACTATGTTTAAGTCCAAAATAATAGTCTGAAAAATAAAACAAGCAACTGAGTTTGCACTTATTTAAATGAAATTAAGTGCAAGATAAAACAATTTCTCAGAGTTTTACACTTTACATAAACTAAGGTTTTTAAATGTACTAATTTGAATGATTTTTTTATGAACTAAAGTCAAAGATAGAAAACCCCCTGAGTTTAAAGAGTTGCTCGTGTTATTTGTGCTGCTCTCGGATCTCTGCTCTTCAGTTTCTCGGTCTTCTGCAGAGTTTGCCGTCGAGTTGCTGCCGGAGTTTTCTTTTTTTCCAGCACAACAGCGTCAGACTCTCGTCCACAAGCTTCGCCCTGAGACGTTTAAACAAATTACTAGTGGTAAATGAACAACATCGCGCACCTCCTTTAGCAATTTTAGCATTGCAGAGTTAGCATTCTGCAAAGCTCGGCTCGTTTTCACTTATATAACAGAATGTCCACACCGGCGGTTCTGGTGAGACGAGCAGCCGTTCTGGATTCATCCTGTTGTCTCAGCTCTGGATGAGACTCATAGAGAAGTCAGCCCGCTGCAGTGTAGCCCTGCGCCTGTCAGCGCTCCAGAGGAGCTTCTTCCTCTTTCATGTTTGTCGGCAGCTTGCATCCCATTCGGTTGCACTACCGCCAACTGCTGGTGAGGAGGGCTTACTACACGTGGGGTTTTCTTGCCGTGAGTATCGGCGGCTGGTATCGGTAGCCTTCACGAGTACCCGATACCTTGAAATAAGGCCAGTATCGGCCCGATACCGATACCTGGTATCGGTACTCGCACATCCCTAAACAGTAGTGAATAATAATATCGCTGCACACAAAGAAATAATCATATTGTTATTTAATTGGAACTTTGGGAAATTAGAAACATTGTTTTGTTTAATGTATTTATATATTTTTCATTTTGCAGATGGTGTGTGCAAGTCTATCTTTGCTGTCGCTGGACCAGAGGTACAGGAAGAACTGAAAGCAGGTAAAAAACAGAAAAAGGCTGTTGCTACTTTTAATTGAGTTATATTCAATAGCTTCTGACTAAATCTGATTACATTTATTTTTTTTGTAGCGAGAAGAAACTCAGAAAGCATGGTTTCCACTAAGCCGGGACGGTTCCCCTGCAGAGCCATTTTACACGTGTGTGGACAGAAGTCCACCAGCCATATTGAAAAGCTCAGTCAACTGATCATCAAAAGCTGCGAAACAAACCACTACAAATCTGTAGCAATCCCTGCAATCTGTGCTGGTGGGTTCATGGAAAATGGAAGATTGATGGTTACAGGAATCACTTTCAACTGCCCTGGTTTGGTTTGTTGTGCAGGAACCGGCGGGCTGCAGCCTGGACTCGTGGCAGGAGCAATCCTGCGAGGGATCAAGAACGCCACGACTTCCACCAACCTTCACACCCTGCGCGATATCCGCATCATCCTGTACAAGATGGATGTGTTCCTGGCATTTCAGGAGGAAGCCATGCAGATGTTTTCCTCTGCTGCGTACTGTACAGGTGACGTACAACTTCGTCTTTTCTGTGATTACTGAGAAAGCTGCCTGTTTCAGCCTGTCCAGGATTTACCCTGCCCTCGCCCATAGCAGCTGGGATTGGCTCCAGTCCCCCGTGACCCTGAGAAGGACCAAGTGGGTTAGATAATGGATGGATGGATGGATGCCTGTTTCAGTCAGAGGGTGCAGATACGTTTTAGGCCACATTCAGCCCAATTTCATCTTGACTGGGCCGAACGGTTAAATAGAGTCTTGAAATTTAAACCAAGTAATTTCAACTGAAAATGACAAAAACCTCAACATAAAGCCTGTTTAATGAAACCTTCTGGTGCAGAATATAATATAAATATAATGATACCCCCAAAGAAACTTCTCCTGCAGCTGTTGCATTTTGTATGTTTTTACAAAGTCATGGTTGTAAGGCCAATGCTCATTTGTTAGCAACAAGGTAGACTGACCAATGTCTCACTGCGGGACTTAGCATTGTGTTGTGTCCTCTACGCTTAAGAAATTTGTTTATTAAGAATCCACATATTCTTTGAAATTTTTACAGTTTGCACGGTGGTTTGGTGGAACAGATTGGAGCCTTTTGAGGCCCACGATGCCCTGGTTGATGCCTTGTTTGAGTGCCCTGGTTTGAATTTTATTCATATGAAAGCATTTTTTTTTTTCAATGACTTGATTTTTTTTGCCCATTTTCAGGTGCCCTGCCTGAAGCACAGCAACAACAGCCTCGGCTGTCAGCGAGCGCAGACCTCAGCATCCTCAGCAACAGTCCTGCAAGTCAGTCTGCCTTTCTGTTCCTGGGTCTCAGCAGGAAGAGCGTTGAGGACGCCATGGCGAAGCTGAAAGATCTGTATCAGAACCAGTGCTCCACTCACACCTTCAGAAAAGAGGAGCTGGACAGTCTCGTGCAGGACGACGTGACAGAGCTGATGCAGCTGATCAACACTCAGGGACTGTACATAAAACATGACCAGTCAGGTAACTTATCTGTGAGCGGCCTAAAAGATGGCGTCACCCAGGCGGTGATTACATTCAATGCAATTCTCCACGGTAACCTCAGGAGAGAGGTGAGAATCAAGGAGGAAGAGGAACTGTACACCCGTGTGGTTTGGTGCATCATGAGCCACAATGGTCTCTGGGAGAGACTTCCCAAAACTGCAAATTACAGTTTGGAAAAACAAGACATTGCAAGGGGAATAGTGGATGCACATGGAGTCACATGGATGGTAGATCTAAACAGCATGGAGGCCACAAACCTCATGGTCGCAGAGCCCAGGAAGCTCAAACGACTGGAGAACCTGCCAGGTAAGAAGATGGATGTTAGAAGTCACAACAGTGAACCCTAGTGGACAGATTCAGCATAGCAGTTCCCTCTGTTGAAAAATTTCAGGTTGAAAAAATACAGAATGAATGAATTGAATTCTGAAAAATATTATTTATTTATATATTATTTATTCACTCTTTGCAGTACCATCCTGTGAAGATTCTCAGTTTACCGTTCTATTTTGTTCCTGGTCTCAATGTCTTTCAGACTTCACCATGCCTCTGTACTGGGACAGCATGGCCCCCGGGGAGAACGTGAAGGTGGTGGCAGTGCCGCCTTCCTCTGCAGAGTACCGAGCTTTGAAGAGTGCCTTCAGAAAAATTGAGAGCAAGACTGTCATGAAAGTAGGTGGTTCCCAATGGAGACATCTATACCTTTTTGAAAAAAGTAAAAAATTTTAAATTCAGCGGCAAGCTGTTGAGTTCAGTCACTTGTAGGCTTGTAATATCAATTATTCATGAGAAATATACTCAACCAAAAAAACAAAAATTACCCTGGATTAATTTCATCTTTACAGGGCAACTCCGGTTTTTTGACACCTGGACCTTATTTCTAGGTGTGTGCGTGCTCATATACTCACTCAGACAAACATCGTGCAGCTCGGAGTCCTTCAGAAGTTATTTAGATCCAACTGACTTAGCGGGGGCCACGGCAGAGGAGGTTCAGCGCGGAACATAATCTCTGCAAAATCACTCACAGCACAGCGCTCCTCGCCCGGCTTGGAGACCTAAAGAGACTATCGGTGAGGAGAGACTTCCAGGAGCGCCGCGGGGTTGGATGCTCAAACCTCTGCTCTAACTTGGCCACAATTAGCTCAGATGGGAATGTCGCGGAGCTCCTCTCCGCCTCCGTGGTTATGCGGCAGGTCCCCGCGTGCTCCGCGGCCGGCACGGAGCGCGTCTCCGCCCGGGAGCAGAGATCCGGAGCTCTCCCATCAGCCTCCATGGGGCAGCTCTGGGCCGTTGACCTAATCGGCCCCTGGAAGTCAGACGCCCGGGCGCCGTGACAGCTGAGGCTGACTCAAAGTGCTTCTCTGCTGGGAAGAGGAGCTCCAACGTTCTCATCCGAGCTAATTGTGGCTAAGTTAGCGAAAACCGTCAGCTGACTCACCTGAAGACGGTAGACAAGCTGACTTGATGATAACACTGGCGATGGATGAAAAAATATAGCCGAAATGAGCGATTTTGTAGAGATTATGTCCCGCACTGAAGCTCCCCTGCCGTGGCCCCCGCTAAATCGGTTGGATCTAAATAACTTCTGAAGGACTCCGAGCTGCACGATGTTTGTCTGAGTGAGTATATGAGCATGCACACACCTAGAAATAAGGTCCAGGTGTCAAAAAACCGGAGTTGCCCTTTAAGGAATCCAGGCGTGTACACCAGTTGATAGATTTAAAAACATGATAGATTTAAAAACAAAAACTATGTCAATTGAAAATACTTGAGTCACAATAAATGAATTAATAGCAGAGGTTTTCCAGAAAGGGAGGCAGGCGTCTCCTGGGGGGCTTCAAACTGTCTGAGTGGCAGTTTAGTGAAAAGATGGAAAAAATATTACTTTACTTATTGGGGAGATTTACAATAAACGTCAAATAGCTTAAATATGTGTGAATTCATTAAAGAGATAAGAGATGCTTCACTCTACCTAAGTGAAATTAAAGGGATAAAAAGACTTATTCTTCAGTTTTTCTAATCAGTAAAAATCAACCTCAATCATCCACCTCATCTCTCTTCAGGCTCTATACTGACTCATAAAATCTAATATCAATAACCTGCTTTTCTTATTTTAATTTTGCTGCATAGTTGATCATAATCTCAATTGATTCTACTCTTTTACATATTCATCTCATAGAGGGCTGCTTGGTATTTGTTGCCTCTTTTACAGTTTGATCTCAATGAGCCCATTTAAGGCAGTAAAACTCGATCAGTAACACAAGAAGTTCGGCCTGTTTATAATATATAGCCTCATTTACATGACTTCACATTTTTCAGGCTGGTTTGGAAACATGTTCAATGACAGCCAGAGGAACCTTTTTAAATCCTTGAAGAAATATTCTTGGAACTAAATGTGCAAAGAAGTTATTGAAAGGTTGTGTTTTTTCTCCTTCATTTATTTTAAAAAAAATAAATGAAGGAGAAAATACTTTACTTACTGAAAAGCTTCCTCAGGCCCCGTATACACAACATTTCCAGTGAAAATGAATGGTGTCTGCATTTTCTTCTCCTAAAAGCTTTGTCTTCCCACTACAGTTTACTGAATGACTGATCAGACTTGTGTCATATAATAATTGAGGTCCCTGCTCAAGAGCAGCCTTGAATTTAATTGTTACGATGCATAAGTTTCACAAAGGAACAGAAGGAGTTAAGACTATAATAGACTATACTAATACTTAATGACTCATGATCTTTTGTTTTTGTTTCTAGATTGAGCGTTTGCAGAACATCCATCTGCGTCGCGCCTACGAAGTCCAGAAGAAGCACATTTCAGAGAAGAACAAGCAGGAGGGGGGAGCGAGGGAAAAACTTCTGTATCACGGGACCACCAAGGACAGCTGCGACTCCATCACGAAAACTGGCTTTAATCGTCGTTTCTATGGACAAAATGGTAAAGATCCAAAGAGAATACTGCGATGACTTACCCCCAAATTCCACATCTTCTGTGTCCGCTCCGGTCCACTCCGCTCTGCTCCGACCCCCGCAGAAAATACGTGGCTATTTCAATGACAGTAGCTGTTTCACAGCCACCCTTCCGCCACGTTCGGCTCCATCTGGGTCCGCTCCGTCAGTCCAAAAATAGAGCCAAGGTCGATGTTTCTCTCCGGTCCGGTCCGACCAGATCCGCACGCACAAATTTCCATAGTTCAGATCGCACCAAACAGGAAAGAGAACTCCAACAACCTCCGGCTTTATACAAAATAAAATCATTTTGTCTTTATTAAAAACTTAAAACTGTTTAAAGACGTTTTATTTGTCCTCACATTAATTTTCAGATATATCACGAACAGACATACCATACTGATTCAAATATACACTTTAAAAAGCGGTTCAAACAAAAACTAAAACACACTTTCAAGTTTTATATGACAAACTTCTATTTTGGCTGTATCAAGCTATAGTCAACCGTTTCTTAATGTTTACACAGCTGCATATATGGCCCATTTGCAGACTATTGTCCATAAATTTCGTGTTTTATACAAAATACATATTCAGGACCATGTATGCATTTTATTCTGAATGGCCTGAATTGCACATGCGCTTCTCTGCTTCTCCGGCCGGGCGGAACAAAGGCGCAGTGGAGCAATCCGGAGCAATGCGTGCGCTGTGGGTTTTGAGAATACGGAGTGCAGCGGGGCGGAACGGAGCAGACACGGAAGATGTGGAATTCCTCTGGTGGGCGATATGGCAAAAATAAATTATCACGATACTTTAAGATCAAAATCACTATCACGATTTTATCACAATTCTTTTTTTATATTGATTTTTCTAGACTAATTTGCAAGTTTGACCATTTTCCCCCAATGTTAAATTTACAAAACGTATAAAATGTATTTAAACATGTAAAACCCTAGAAGAAAAAAAAAATATGACAATTTCATCCAAAGAAATAGAAAAGAAACAAATTGGTTTTAAATTAAATAGTACAGTTTTTTTTCTAATCAAAATGTGCAATGAACACAAATGTAAAAAGTAATGAACAACAATAGAGTGCACTTTTGTAACACAGAAACTAAACACAGCAAATAGGGTCAATAAAAATGCACAAGTAGCTGGTTACCACTGAAAGGATAAGTACAGTTTAAACAGCTTTCACATTGTTTATAGAACGAAGTAGAACAATATACTCACCCCGAATGCTTTTCTGATCCGAACAGTGCTTCAGGAGAAATTTAGATCCAAAATCAAGCGGTGGACATCCGTAAACGGCTAGCAGACGGGCCATCGGTAACGGCACTCCTAAAACAGCTTTAATCATCCAAAAACTCATTAGTTTCACCAATATTTCATCAGGGTCCGCTCACGCCAATCCTCCACGACAGATATTCGTCCATTTTGCACTAAACTGGAAGAAGAAAGTTGTTGGGTAGCCTCTGGTAGCCCCTGAAATAAAGAGCCGTACTGCACATGAGGGCGACAGCCGTAAACAAAGCTTTCAGTTCAGAGGTCAGCAAAACCACAACATGTATCTTGTAATATATTCGAATGATGTCCAGAGGCGTTTGGTAGCGTGAGGATGTTTATTCCCGAGAGCAGGTATCAGAAGCATGCGTTAGCATTGGCAGTCAAACACACACAACAACAATGCGGCTTCTGTAGCTCCGGCTTACCTAGACATAGATATCTAGACATAGATAGCTAGACAAGCGTGCACTTCTTACTGAACACACATCTGCATACATGACCTATCTTGCAACACCGGGCTGTCGTGGAGGAGAGGTGTGAGCGGACCGTGATAAAATATTGGTGAAACTAATGGGTTTTTGGACGATTAAAGCCGTTTTACCCATGCCCTGTCTGCTAACAGTATGGATGTCCACCACTCGATTTTGGACCTAAATTTCTCCCAAAGCACTGTTCAGATCAGAAAAGCCTTCTGGGTGAGTATATTGTGCTACTTCATTCTATAAACAACGTGAAAGCTGTTTAAACCATACTTATCCTTTAAAGGGCAACAATTTAGAACAAAAACGATTTAACTTTAATGTCTATAACCTGAGTGAATAATACTTGAGAAAATTTTTTTGTTCAGGGATCAAAGCTTTTATCTCCTTAAAAAATTAAGGTACAAGGTAATGAACAACAATAACGTACACTTTTGTAACACAAAAAACTTAACACACGAAATAGCTTTTTAGCACAGTTATAATGGGAACCATGTCTTTAGCAAGGTAATAAGTAACTGCTTCAGTTACTTCTTTCTTGGGGTGTCAACATTTACAATTTTTTGTACAAGTGTAACCGGGACTTCTCACCAACGTGGAATCGATTACACGTGACTTCATAGATTTATCTTTTTCACTTGCAGTTGCACTATATGACCACTAGAGGGCTCTGTCTCCATTGAAATACACTACCTCATAATCCCATTAAATCAAAGACATTCCACTAGTTATTAGACAAAAGGGCCACCGTTTAAGCTATTACCTTGATGATATGTTCACTAAGTTTCTTGTCACATTTCTTTGACATGTTGTATATAAAATCCCTCATGCTAGCTTGTGAACCGCTAGCTGCTAGCTAGCGTTAGCATTGGTGCTAGCTTCAGCGTCTCTCCCTCCAGCTTGTTAGGGTGTTTCCATGGCAGCTGGTCTCTCGTAGATCCCATACTGCTGTTGTAAACCAGCTCCCACAGCCTCCACCCAATAGTATTTCCACAGTTTGTGAGAAAAGCTGCCTCACAGTGCCCCGCTCGTTGTTAGCTGCCATCGTGTCCCCGAGTCAAATTGAATGCAACACCGGCTGTGGCTGCAGTTTTGTTTTTTTAAATCATTGTCAACATTGCTCCGCATACATCTATTATGTATGTGGATAACTGCACTAGAGGGAACATTTAGGTAATGTTTTTATCTGAAGCTTTCAGGTAATATCATCACTCCAAAAATATTATATATAGCTATAGGCGAAAAAAGAATGTGCCCTATAGACGATTTAATGATCTTTCTGATTTATGAGATCGTCCCGACATTATAATCCTTAATGATCTAATATCGTCATATCGCACACCCTACGATGACTACTACTTCTCCCCTTCCCTCTCTGAAAATGTAGGCTAAGTATTTCTAATCCCCTGTTCATCTCATCCTCAGGAACTGCATATGGTGCTGGTGTTTACTTTGCCGTCAATGCATCTTACTCAGCGAATCCGCGCTACTCCAAGCCAGCTGCTGACAACTCTCAGGTCATGTTCGTGGCTCGAGTGCTGACCGGCATCTACACTCAGGGCAACAGCAGCATGAACGTCCCTCCTCCTCGAGACAGCCAGCGGCCCCATGACCGCTTCGACAGCGTGGTGGATAAAGTGGACAATCCCCAGATGTACATTGTGTTTCACGACAATCAGTCTTACCCAGACTATCTCATCACCTTCAAATGAGGGGGAAATAAAACAGCTGGTGTCCCTCTGTAGGGCCACATTGTAACATAATCTCAGGGTATCATTTGCAGGTAGTTCTTGTAGTTTAGTTAGAAAGTGTGCCTACCGAAGCCATACTTTAAAGAAGAATTATTGTCTGTGTATTATTTACTGTCTATAGTCACAATCAACGTGGTGTGATGCTCATCGCCTTGACAAACAAATGAATCAATAAAATTGCAACAATCTTTCAAATAAACTGCCTTTTTCAACTGTAATCAGAAAATTAAATGAGCACAAATTAGGACAAATATTCCTTATTAGTATAAATAATAAAAGAAAAATAGTCAAAGGGTTTAAAATAAAAATACATAAAAACAAAAAGTAAAAGTGAACTAGAAAATTCCGGAGGAAATTTGACTTTGTGTCTGCCAGCTGCTGCTGACAGTGATCAGTGTGTTTGCATAACACCTCAGAATTCACAGTGAGCTCTGAGCTGAGATCAGCCATGACAGAGTCAGCAGGTGTGTGTGTTGCCATGGATACCAGCTGCACTTGTAATGGTGTTATAAGTTATGTTAAAATGCTGTTAAAAACAAATGTGAATTTGTGTAATGTAATATGAGTTCTGTTAAAATGCTGTGAATATGTTAAAATACTAAGGGACAGAATGTTTTAATTCATGAAAGTATTTGGTTAAAAATAACAATTCATGAAAGGTTAAAAAAAGATCTAAAGTGAAATTCATAGTAGTTGATCAAATTATCTGTTATCCATTGCTTTGGTCTCCCAGGCAGACACCCAGTGTTGAGCCAAAGATGGTTAATCTGTGTGTTAAACAATTAATTTCTGATATTGTTTTGAAATATGTATTTGGGTCTTACTTGACAATGTTTTCTGCAGTGTTTTTGCTCCTACAAGCTTATTTCTTTGAGAATTGTTTATGATCAGGTTTTGATTACTCATGCCTGAGCCCTGTGGAGGGAAACGCGCTGCTTCCGTCCATCCATTAATACACGGGATGTGACTGAGGAAACAGCGTGTCTTTGTGTTCACTTTATTATTCCCCTTCACAGGTGAGAAATGATAATGATGATGCATTTGTCAGATCATATGTGTTTTCTGTTTGTTAAGAAAGACATGTGGAGTAAAACACTGATGTCTGTAGTGACTTTAAGAGTGAAGGAAGAGTTAAATGTAAGTGGATGTGACACTCATTGTTGTTCCTTTCGACTGCATGGTGGCGTAAATAGCATTATTTCTGAGCCATATTTGTAGTTTTACTGTGCAATGTTGAGCATTTGAATAATATGTGATTGATGGGGAAATGTGTTTCATGTGTTTATAAATGATATTTTCTGTTAACAGTACAATGTTATTTTTCTGGCAATGTTTAATTTTGAGGAATTCATTAATACAGGGGATGTGACTGAGGAAACAGCGTGTCTTTGTGTTCACTTTATTATTCCCCTTCACAGGGGTGTAACATTTTCTTGGAGGCACCGCTGGGATCTGGTGAGACAGGGTCTGACTTCTGCCAGCAACAGACGTCCCCAACTCTCATCCAGTCCCCTTCAACTTACCCAGGCAGGCAGCATCCAGTGGCAAGTACGGTGGTGTTTAAGTGTGAAAGACAAAGAGCATCAGCAATCTGAGGTGAACTTAAAGTACCAGGAGCGCTATTGCCAACGTTTAGCATACAAACTACTACTGAGACTGGCACTGAGTTTTTGCTGCAAGGACAATGGAATCAACTGAGGTCGAGACAGTACAGATGGACATACTTGGACTTTTGTGTACACTATCAGCAGAACATCTAAAGAGATTATGTAATTTCCTCAATATTGCCGGATTGGATTTTGAGCATGTGACAGGAAAGAGCAAAGCATCATTAATCACCATGATAAGTAGCCATCTACAAAGGGAAGAGTTGCAAGAACTTGAGGATATGGGACTGTCAGAGCTCCTCTTCTTTAAGGACAAAATAGCTGAGATAACCATGGCTGACCACTCAACTGAACCTCAAACACCCCAAAATGAAGACAAAAATGGAGAGGACATGGCACAGGTCATTAAACCACAAGAAAGCAGCTCCCCTCAGTTACAAACACCACCTTCTGCAGGAAGCACTCACACAGGAAGTGAACATAAGGCTCATGTCACCACAGTCATCCACAGATCGCCAGCCTTAGGTGCAGGTCAGGTCCCACCCCCCTGGCACAAAGAATTCAAAATTGCAGGACAAATTGGAGAACCGGGACAAAAAGATCGCCTCACATTTTCCAGCTTAGCCCGGCAGATTGAGCACGGCCTCCTCAAGGGTTTTCCTGAGACTGAGATTGTTGATGCTGTTATAAGAGCCATTGTCCCGGGAATGCAGCTGCGCAGTTATTTAGAGGGGAAAAATGACCTCACACTACCAACACTTAGGAGGATGCTCCGTTGTCATTATCAAGAAAAGAGCGCAACAGAATTATACAAGCAGCTGTCATCTGAGGTTCAGGGCATAAAAGAGACACCGCAAAACTTCCTTATCCGTGTTCTCGATCTGAGGCAGAAGATTCTATTTGCTTCACAAGAGTCAGAGTCAGGCCTGAGATACGATCGCGTGTTAGTACAGAACATGTTCCTACACTCAGTTATGACTGGTTTGCAGAACGACAATATCAAGCGGGATCTCCAGCCATATTTGGAGCAAGCTGATGTTTCTGATGAACTCTTGTTTGAAAAACTGAATACTGCATGTGCCTATGAAAGTGAGAGACAAAACAAGAAAAAAATGACAACACCACAGCGACCTGTAGCCGTCCACTCCGCTCAGTCTGACCATGCACCCGCTGAAAAGGAGAAAAAGAGTCAGCCAAGTCACAGTAAGAATCAAAGTGATATTCTTTCTGAACTGCAGGAGATGAGAGCTAACATGTGTCTCTTAAAGGATCTTAAAGCTGAAGTGTCTTCCATCAAAGAGTCCATGCAGCAGCCCTCCTACCTACTGCGGCAGTATCCAGATGCAGCAGCTGCACCAGACTGTACTCCACCTCAGCGAGCACCAGCCCATCATGGCCCACCACCCAGACACTGGATTGCTCCACCCCCTGGAGTCCAACACAGCTATCCTCAATTCAACCAAAGGTTTGGCAACCAACGCTCTTTTCACACACCTGCTCCACGCCTCAGAAGGAGATGTTATGCTTGCCAGCAGGAAAATACAGAAAACTGCATTCACTGCTTCAGGTGTGGCAGTAGTGAACACTTTGCAGTCGGTTGCAGGATGGGAAGAGCAGATCAAGTCAGAGGGAGCGCTTTAAACGAGCAAGGGTTACCCCAGCGGGGCAGGGAGTGACCGCTTCATCAAAAGCGCCCCAACTTTGTGCACACTGTGCTGTAAATGGAAAAAATGTGAAACTAAAACAATGCGCAGCATGTAAAGGTGTGTTATACTGTTCTAAGGCATGTCAACATGAACACTGGATAATTCATAAGGATCAGTGCTCAACAACCACAAGTAATGCAGTCAGAGCCAAAACACGACAAAGAAAACAAGTCAAAGTTGCTCCACTTGTCGGAAAGAAATATCTTATTGACTGCCAGATTCAAGACCAGCATGTTAGAGCCTTATGGGACTCCGGCTCACAAGTGACTGTAGTGAGTGAACATTGGAAAAGAGAACACTTACCACATGTAACATTGAGGGACATTTTTGAAATCATTGATGCTGATGACACATTAAACCTCACTGCAGCGAATGGGGAAGAGCTACCATATTCAGGATGGATAGAAGTGACATTTAAATTAGCTGCAAACGGACTTCCCACAACAGAGGTCGTTGTTCCCACTCTGGTGATTAAAGGTAACAGTCTTGCTCAACCTATTATTGGCTCAAATGTTATTGAACTGATTGTTGATATTGAACTGCAGCAGAATAACGCCACTGATAAAGAACAGCTTATCAAAACTGTCCAAGCGGCTTTTCCTGGCTTTGGAATGGATCGTGCTGAAGTTTTTGTAAAGCAAGTTACTGCTGAACGGCGATCCCATGAGTATGTAGCCAAGACAACCAGAGAGCGAGTACTCGTCCCCAAACACACAGCTTTAAAAGTAGAGTGCCGTGTTTTGACAGCACCTTTGCAGGAGGACACAACACTGATCTTTGAGCCTAATGTTGACCCACAGTGGCCAGAGGGCCTCGAGTTCACCGATACTCTTGTATCACTGAAAAAAGGGGCAAAACCATTCATAATGGTGGATGTGCAAAACTCAACAGATCATGACATAATGCTCAGAGGCAGAACTGTTATTGGGACAGTGCAGCACGTTCAAGCAGTCTACCCATCAGAGATCTTTGGAAGGCCCTGCCCCTCCCCTCCAGTAACAGTGAGTAATGTGGAAGTAAGGAAAGAACAAACCTCTGGTGATGGATGGGATCCCCCAGTCGATTTGAGTCATCTTAACTCACCTGAGAAAGAAAAAGTTAAACAAATGTTGAGAGAAGAGTCAGGCTCTTTCTCTACTTCAGATGATGACATCGGCTGTATTGAGAACCTGCAGCTCTCCATATCATTGACAGATACTGAACCTGTGGCCAAAACATACCTGTCTGTACCGAAACCATTGTATCAAGAAATGAAGAGCTACTTACATGATCTCATCGCACAAGGCTGGGTACGCAAATCTAACTCCCCCTATGCATCCCCAGTTGTGTGTGTTCGCAAAAAAGATGGAAGTTTACGCCTGTGTATCGACTACCGTGAGCTAAACCGTAAAACTGTACCAGACCGTCAGCCCATTCCCAGAGTGCAAGACATCATGGATGGTCTGGGTGGCAACTCATGGTTTTCGCTCTTGGACCAGGGAAAGGCTTACCATCAGGGGTTCATGGCGGAAAAGAGTCGTCCCCTCACTGCTTTCATAACCCCCTGGGGTTTATATGAATGGATTCGAATCCCTTTTGGTCTGATGAACGCACCAGCCGCCTTCCAGCGATGTATGGAAGAATGCCTGGAGGGGATCCGAGATGAGATCTGCATTCCATATCTGGACGACACACTTGTGTTCAGTCAGTCATTTGAAAACCATGTTGAAAATGTCCGAACTGTGCTGAGGCGACTAAGAGAGTATGGCATCAAGCTGAAGCCAGCAAAGTGTGAGATGTTTCGACGAGAGGTTCGCTATCTTGGACGGGTTATTTCATCAGAGGGCAGCAAAATTGACCCTGCTGACACCATAGCTGTCAGAGCCCTAAAAGACAAGCAGCCAACCACTGTGGGAGAATTAAGAGCCATCATGGGCCTCCTGAGCTATTATCGCCAATACATTCAGGATTTCTCTCGAATCGCTGCCCCTCTCTACGACCTCATGAGAGCTCCTGCTGATGTGCAAAAGAGTGACAAACATGATACAAGAAAGAAACCAATCAAAAGAAAGCACAGTGGCGTACCCTCCAACCAGCCCATTGTATGGACAGAACAGCATCAGCGTTTGCTTGAGGAACTCTTGGACCATCTAGTGGAACCGCCAATACTTGCCTTTCCTGACTTCGAAAAACCATTTGTTCTACACACAGATGCTTCCAACCTGGGCCTGGGGGCAGTATTGTATCAAGAACAGGAAGGAAAACTGCGTGTAATAGCATACGCGTCCCGAACCCTCACTGCATCCGAGAAGAACTACCATCTTCATTCTGGAAAATTGGAGTTCCTCGCTCTTAAATGGGCTGTTTGCGAAAAGTTCAGGGATTATTTGATTGGCTCATCATGCACTGTGTATACGGACAACAATCCACTCACCTATGTCCTGTCCACAGCAAAATTGAATGCAACTGGAAGCCGGTGGGTTGCTGAATTAGCAGATTTTCACCTCACCATCCGATACCGACCAGGAAAGGAAAACATTGATGCTGATTGTCTCTCAAGAATGCCTGTCTGTATCGACACTTTGTTGAAAGACTGTACTGAAGAAATGTCATCCCGCTCAGTACAAGCAGTAGTACAGTCAGTTGAGGACCAAAACTCGAATCCAGCGTGGTCCATGGTTCTGTCTGCTCAGTGTAAACACATTCACAAGGCAGAACATCAGCCTCTCTTACCTGCAGAGATTTGTCGGGCTCAAAAGGAAGATAAAAATATCGGCCCAGTGATTGAGTGTCGTCAGTTGAATAAGAGACCTGATAAAAACCAGTTGAAATCATTCAGTATGCAGAGTAAAAGACTAATAACTGAATGGGAAAAACTTACCTTAGATGATGATGGCATCCTGCGTCGAAAAACAGCCACACGAACACAACTTGTTCTGCCAGAAAAGTACAAGGCAACCATTTTGAAGGAGTTGCATGATGAGATGGGACACCAAGGAGTTGACCGAACCACCTCGCTGGTAAGAGAACGCTTCTTTTGGCCCTATATGCAACAGGACATTGAACACTATGTGACCAGAAGCTGTTCATGTTTGAAACAAAAGAAGCCCAGCCGAGAGGTGAGAGCACCCCTAACCAACATTGTCACAACTCAGCCTTTTGAACTAGTATCCATTGATTTTCTACATGTTGACAAGTGTGCAGGCGGGTATGAGTACATATTGGTTGTTATTGATCATTTTTCAAGATTTGACCAAGCCTACGCCACAACCAATAAGTCAGCCAAAACAGTAGCAGACAAGCTCTTTAATGATTATGCTTTGAAATTTGGATTCCCTCAACGCATTCATCATGATCAAGGAGGTGAATTTCAAAATCAGCTTCTTGCACAACTGAAGAAGACCTCTGGAGTGTTAGGCTCACGAACAACGCCATACCACCCTGAAGGAAATGGACAAGTTGAGCGCTTCAATCGTACACTCATACAGATGCTGAGAACACTGACAGAGAAAGAAAAATCAAACTGGAAAGATTCATTGAACAAGTTGATTTTTGCGTACAACTGTACAAGATGTGAAGTCACCGGTTTTTCTCCCTTTTATCTTCTTTTTGGAAGAACTCCAAGGCTGCCTGTCGACATACTCTTCTGTTTGACACCAGAAACAGGTACACCTGATCACAGAGAGTATATGCGACGATGGCGAGAAGGGATGCAAGAAGCCTATGAAATCACAAAGAACAATGCAAGAAAGTCAGCTGAAAGAGGCAAAAGGAACCATGATTGCAAAGTGAGAAGCTCAGAGTTAGAACCAGGAGATCGCGTTCTGGTTAGGAACTTGACCCCAAGAGGAGGAACTGGCAAGCTACGCAGTCATTGGGAGGAAACGATCCACAAGGTTGTTCGCAGAGTGAACAAAGATGCTCCAATTTATGAAGTTGTACCAGAACAAGGAAAAGGGAGAGATAGCAGGATATTACATCGCAATCTCTTGCTTCCGTGTGATCATCTGCCTTTGGAAGTTCCCCTAAAAGTTGCCAGATCACCAAAGAAAAATGTAAAACAGACAAATGGAGAGACAACCAATACTCAACAAGAGGATGACAGTGATGAGGATCTTGAGGATGACTGGCCTTTTTACCTGCCTCAAGTGCCACCTCAGGATACACAACCAAATGCATGTAATGAAGAGGAACATGTTGTCCAGTCAACAGACTCTGAACCCACTGGAGCACATGACAAGCAGCAAGAGGAACAGGATAAACTGCCACAGCTAATCGAGGATCAAGGCAGGGTTGAGTTTCTGGGCAGGGATGAGGCACCAGATGTAATGGAAATTCCTGAAAACGACCCTGTGCCACCGCCTCTGTCACCTCAACCATGCGAACGTCACAGTGACAACGACCAAATACAAGAGCGACCAAGAAGAGAACGAAGACCACCAAAAGTTTTCACCTATAATGAGTTTGGCAATCCAGTTTGCTACAACATGGGACTTCCAGCCAGATCCATGTATAGGTGTGACCCTATGCAACACTACAGAGCCCACCAATCAGAGACTATGTGGTCAAGTTATGCTCAGTTCCCCACATACCAACCTGTGCTCCTGTACAGGTAACCACACACATTTCATGGACTCTTTGACACACACACACTCACACTCATATGGACTCTTGTGGAGCTGAGTGCACATTCATACTTTCACACATGTTTGAACTTTCTTCATGGACAATTATCCAAGTGAAAGATACATATACACTCACACACTCATGAACTCTTGGAAAGCAGAGTGGCAAATACAGACACACACTCATACACTCATGGACTTTTGAAAAGCAAAGTGTTAATACACACTCATGATGGACTGTTGAAGCAACTTGGAACTGTTATACACATCACATTGCACACACTCAAGGACTTTGAATCTGCTGATTGTCTTTGTACATCATTTTTGGTATATCTGGACTGTATGCTATACAACTGTCTTAATCGTTCAATGTCGAGGACGACATTTATGTTGTCGGGGAGTGTGTAATGGTGTTATAAGTTATGTTAAAATGCTGTTAAAAACAAATGTGAATTTGTGTAATGTAATATGAGTTCTGTTAAAATGCTGTGAATATGTTAAAATACTAAGGGACAGAATGTTTTAATTCATGAAAGTATTTGGTTAAAAATAACAATTCATGAAAGGTTAAAAAAAGATCTAAAGTGAAATTCATAGTAGTTGATCAAATTATCTGTTATCCATTGCTTTGGTCTCCCAGGCAGACACCCAGTGTTGAGCCAAAGATGGTTAATCTGTGTGTTAAACAATTAATTTCTGATATTGTTTTGAAATATGTATTTGGGTCTTACTTGACAATGTTTTCTGCAGTGTTTTTGCTCCTACAAGCTTATTTCTTTGAGAATCGTTTATGATCAGGTTTTGATTACTCATGCCTGAGCCCTGTGGAGGGAAACGCGCTGCTTCCGTCCATCCATTAATACACGGGATGTGACTGAGGAAACAGCGTGTCTTTGTGTTCACTTTATTATTCCCCTTCACAGGTGAGAAATGATAATGATGATGCATTTGTCAGATCATATGTGTTTTCTGTTTGTTAAGAAAGACATGTGGAGTAAAACACTGATGTCTGTAGTGACTTTAAGAGTGAAGGAAGAGTTAAATGTAAGTGGATGTGACACTCATTGTTGTTCCTTTCGACTGCATGGTGGCGTAAATAGCATTATTTCTGAGCCATATTTGTAGTTTTACTGTGCAATGTTGAGCATTTGAATAATATGTGATTGATGGGGAAATGTGTTTCATGTGTTTATAAATGATATTTTCTGTTAACAGTACAATGTTATTTTTCTGGCAATGTTTAATTTTGAGGAATTCATTAATACACGGGATGTGACTGAGGAAACAGCGTGTCTTTGTGTTCACTTTATTATTCCCCTTCACAGGGGTGTAACACACTCAGCAGGTGTGTGTTGCCATGGATACCAGCTGCACTCAGCAGGTGTGTGTGTGTTGCCATGGAGACACTCAGCACTGCTGCACTCAGCAGCCATGACAGTGGTTCAGCAGTTTTTCACCCAGTTTGTTTGGTTGAAGAATGTAGTTTCTAGACAACTGAGAGGTGAGCTTTAATTTCTTTTTTTTCTTTTTTTTTTTTTTTTTTACTGTGAGTGTTAAAAGTGTAGCTCTGGTTTACTTCTATTATCTGAGTGGGCTCTGAGTTCTTTAACAGTGTACTCCTGTACTGAACTGTTTCAAATTCAACTTTTCGATACTTTGGTTTAGATGGGCACCTTTAAAGACAGTACTTAATGTCCAGACAGGACAAAATGTCCCCACAACCATAGGAAAACCAGGCACAATGTCATTTGTGGGGACATTTTTTGGGTCCCCATGAGGGGAACAGTGTTTTCTTGATCATGTTGTTGTTACTGAAAAAAGTAAAAGTGCAAAAACAATTCTTTAGGGTTCGGCATTGTTTTGGTCTGAGTTAGGGTAAGGGTTAGGACACGAGTTAGGGTTAGGAGTTAGACATGAATGAGAGTCAATGGAAGGTCCCCACAAGGATAAAAAACACGAACCTGTGTGTGTGTGTGTGTGTGTGTGTGTGTGTGTGTGTGTGTGTGTGTGTGTGTGTGTGTGTGTGTGTGTGTGGTGTATATTGATTGATGGTGCAGGTTTTATTCTTTTGTTTTTATGACTGTTTTTACTGTTCCGCACTTTGCGTTGTTTTTATAAACATGAAAAAGTGCTTTACAAATAAAGCACAAATACATGATGAGAGCGACATCAACTGAAGCAATGTGCTGCCATATCTGTCAGTCAGCAACCTCTAACCCGGAAATGACATGTCGGTCAGCAGGGGCGCAAAGGAAGATTGGAGGGAGGAGGGCTGCTTTTGTACTGGGCCACCCCATCAGCAGCCAATCAGTACTGGCCTGCATGGAGCACATCTAGCAGACACCTCTATGCTGTCAAAGAAACACAAGACATTGCAAGGGGAATAATGAATGCACAGGGAGCCACATGGATGGTAGATCTAAACAACATGGAGGCCACAAGCCTCACGGTCGCAGAGCCCAGGAAGCTCAAACGACTAGAGAGCCTGCCAGGTAAGAAGATGGATGTCAGGAGTCACAACAGTAAACTCTCGTGGCCAGATTAAGCATAGCAGTTCCATCTGTTGAAAAATTTCAAGTCATGTGCTTTTAAAGCGACACTAAGGAGCTTTTCAGCCTTAATAAAGCATTTTAATATCTTTTGTGATGATACATCGACTTACAACTAGTTGAATGACCCCTCTGTCACGGGCTGAGGGCGTCAGTATTGCTTTCACTCGGACTAAGCAGCTGTGAGGAGGGTGGTAGGAACCCTGCACACTAAAAAACTTCAAATGTGCGGACTGCTTTACGGCATGCGTCACATCATGATATAACATTGTTTAGCCACCATTAGAGTCATTACCTCGTCGCTGTCCATCCTTCACACAGCCACTGGAAACTAATGTAGGAGAGCTCAGTCCGACGGCATGCCACCGGGAGCAGCATTTTACGACGCCACACGCTAGTCCTCATGGGAGCTGTTGTATTCGTTGAGGCAAAACACTACCGCTTTTGTCCTCTGGTGCCACCAAAATCAACGAAAACTGAAAGTCCCTTAGTGTTGCTTTAAAAAAATATATCATTCACTCTGCAGAACCATCCTGTGAACATTTTCATTTTACCATTCTATTTTGTTTCCACCTCTTGTTTTTACTTCTGTTGTTATTGTTGTACATGTAAAATGAGAAATAATTACATTTTATGAACATTTTTTAGTCTTAGCACATATAGTGGCGCTACTTGGTATTACTACACGTTCTGTAATACACCATTATTCTTGGGCTAAACCAAAAGTTGGAAAAATATTTTTTCCGATGGTGGAACATTAGAGTACATTTCAATGTACCTGATTGGATAAATGGAGGAAAATCCCACTTCAAAAGGGAAAGTAATTTAATGTTCTACTTCCTGTGGTGCTCAGCCCATTTACGGACATCGCTATTGGTACCCTCCTTTGGTGCCAGTCAGACACTGAGAAAATCAAACGAGTTGCTGCGCCAATCACGCCCGCGTGGTGGCGCACGCCCACGCCCCTCTCCGAGGGATATAATCTGACAGCTCCAGTTCTCCCTTCTTCTCTCTCAGCCTTGAGTTGATCATTACGATGACTAAAGACAAGACAAAGACGAAGATGGACAAGCCGGCCCGATCTCTGTCGCCTTCCGGCGTCGGGCCATTCACCTGCCGCGGCTGCGGCACTCTGCTGCTCGAACAAGACTGGCATGATCGCTGCTTCACCTGCCTTGGCTGGCAGCATCAGAGTAGGTCAGCGCGCTTCCTGCCCAGCTTGCCTTGCTCTCCCGCTCGAAGAAACCGAGTGTCGAGCTGCCTTCATGGGCACCATTTCACCAGCTTCCGCAACAGATGAGACCGCCAATGACTTCGCCGTGACTTCTGCCACCTACACCAACTGGGCCGATATGGGCGGGGACCCGCAGAGCTGCCGTGACTCCTCCAGCTCCGAGAGGTCCGAGCAGCGCGATGGTCCCCTGTCGTCTGTCTCCAGAACCAGTCATCACAGCACACGCCGCAAGCCTGTGGAACATCTCACAGCGTTAGTCACCATCGCTGCAGACAGCACTGGGTTGGTGCTACCGCCGCAGCCTCCCGAGCCAGTACCGCGGGACTTTGCACTCGGCTTAGCGACCCAGTCGCGGGCCAGGCCCCCGAACTGCGGTGCTATGTCCCGCCGTGCCATCGTTCCAAAACAACGTCCAGCGAGACCAGGGTACACCCCTCACCGCCAAGGAGATGCTGCACCCTAACATTTCGGGTTTTCTAAAGAGCACAATCCCTTTTCTCCTGCTGTGCTTGCGCCGTTGGGGCGCGCCAAGCACGGCTGTGATCCCCTCTCCTCCGACGCGGCCGCTCAACCTGCGGTTTCCTGCTGACGTCAGACGTGGAGCACCGGGCCCGCTGAAGATGCTGTGATGGTGCTCACACATCCTGCATCTTCTGGAGAGCAGACTGCCTCACATCACGCTGCGCTCACACAGCAGGTGCGTGTTGAGCTGAGCATTGACCCGCACCCCTCCGTGAAGGCCGGTCCACCTGACGTGGCTTCTCGCCGCCACAGGCAGCGGGACACCCGGACTGCTGGGGCCGCTGTGGCACTGTCCAAGCGGCCCCAAGTTTCTAAAGAGCACAATCCCTTACATAAACACACCGCGCTCGCATTGCTGGGGCGAGCTGAGCGCAGCTGGTATTTCTCCCGGGTTCATTATGCACAGGTTCATTATGGACATGACGGCTCGCCTCTCATGGGAGAGGCGGAGCTCGCTCCTGTCCCTCCTGGTTGCATCTCCCATGATTCAGGTCCACCAGGCAAGGGCCGTTTTGGGACTGATGGCCGCGGCCCACCCTGTGGTGCGCCTGGGCCTCTTTCATATGCGTAGGCTTCAGCGATGGTTCAGTCGCCTCCGCCTATCTTCGTTGTGGGACAGGCACAGGAAGGCTTCTATTCCACCACAGGCGCGCGAGGACCTCCTGTTCTGGCTGGACCCCCTTCTTGTCCAGCAAGGAGTCCCCATGGGCTGCGTCTCGCATCATGTAGAGGTGTTCACGGATGCGTCGCTCGCAGGTTTGGGAGGCACACTAGACCACTCCGCAGTGGGCAGTGTCTGGGACTCCACACCTACTCACATCAATGTCTTGGAAATGACTGCGGTGCAGCAGGTGTTGCAGCCCAGGCTGCAGGGCAAACACGTCTTGGTCAGGTCAGACAACACCACGGTGGTGGCCTACCTGAACAGGCAAGGGGGGACGAGATCCACCCCCCCTACCCCACCCCCCTACCCCCGCAAACACGCCGGTGGTGATTCTGCTGTGGGCAGATCGCCCCCTAGCCTCTCTGAGAGCGCGACATGTGCCAGGTGCCCGCAATGTCGGCGCGGACATAATGTCTCAGGGAGGCCCATTTCCCAAGGAATGGTGCCTGTTGCCCCGGATAGTGACCCGGATCTGGTGAAGGTTCGGCTGTCTGGTGGCAGACCTTTTCGCCAGTGCAGAGAACGCACAGTGCCCACTCAGGTTCTCGCTCAGGTCGTCAGACGAACCCCCTGTTGAGGTAGACGCCTTGGTTCACAGGGTCTGGTCCTTGGGCCTCCTGTACACCTTCGCTCTGACCTGCCTCTTGACCCATTTGCTGCGCCGGGTGCGGTTGCAGGGCCCTCACATTCTGGTGGTAGCCCCGGACAACCTGAGCGCCAGGTGATTCCCAGACCTGGTTCAGTTGGCGGTCAGGGATCCCTGGCCGATCCCTGACGTACCCAATGCTTTACTCCAAGTGGGGGCAGCCCTGCGGTCCTGCCCCACCTTGGGCAGGAGACTCCTGGTCTGGATGCTGAGAGGGTGAGACGAGCAGAGCTAGATTTCTATCCGGCTGTGGTGTCCACTATTCAGAGTGCCAGGGCGCTCTCTGCTATCAGGGCTTACAGGTCTCGGTGGCACCTTCATGTCGTGGTGCTCGGAGAGGGGTGTGGACCCCGGCTCCTGGGCCGTCGGAGGGGTTCTGGAGTTCCTGCAAATTTGCTGGATAGCGGTCACTCTGCTTCCACCCTTGCGGTGTTTGCATCGGCCATCACGATGGGCCACGCCGGCTTTGGGCATTTTTCGGCACGCAGCCACCCACTGGTGAAGCGGTTCCTGCATGAGGCGTGTAGGCTTAGGACTCCACGTCGTGCTGGATGGTCTGGGGGGGGGGCCCCCCCTTTGAGCGTTTGGCGCAGGCGGACTTCCGTTTTCTCTCCATCAAGGCTGCCCTTCTTTTGGCTCTGGCTTCTGCCAGAAGGGTCGGGGATCTTTGCGCCCTGTCGGTCCACCCCTCCTGCATGTCCTTCTGCCAGGATGGTGGGTTGGCTCATCTCTGGCCTAACCCGGCCTTTCATCCCAAGGATATCACTTCGGATTTTCATTCGAGAGTGATCTGGATCAGGGCGCTTTGCACCTCTCCCATTTCATCAGTGGAAGATCCGCGGCTGCAGTTGCTGTGTCCAGTCAGAGCTCTGCGTTGTTACGATGAGCTTACAGCTAGCTTACGCACGACGGACCAGCTGTTTGTGGGATTTGTAGCCAGGGGGCGTGGAGCCCGCTGTCCTCCCAGCACCTTGCCCACTGGGTTGGTGGTGCTATCACGGCTGCTTATGAGGCACGAAACTGCCCGCCACCGGTGGTGGTTTGCCCTCATTCCACACGTGGTGTGGCCGCCTCTGCGACTCTATGCAGAGGTGTCACTGTGGGTGACATCTGCCAAGCTGCTTCTTGGGCTTCTGCGTCTACTTTCGTTCGCTCCTATATTGTGGATATGTGCACCGACTCTGTGGCTATGTCGGTTTTACGTGGGGACAAGGATCCTGTCGTGGACTGGTTCTTGGCCTGGCCGGCTGCTGTTTCCCTTGGGGACTTCAGACCGCAGCGAAGGTCTTGCCCGCCTGCCGGTGTGACTCTGGGAGTCTTGACTGGTGTGTGCATGCTCCGTTGATGGTGTGTCACGGTTTTTATTGGACACGTGTGCAGTCAACGCCTCGGTGCGAGGATGCTTGACTTCAGTGTATTGGAGGTTTTGGTGTGGTGGTACTGGGCGTATGGCCTGCCTGCTCCCTCTTCCGCGCCAATCTTGTCAGCCTGTCCAGCTGGGAGTATATTTATTCCTACAGCCTTCGCCTTGGTAGGATACCAATAGCGAAGCCCATAGGTGGGCTAAGCACCACACGAAGTAGAAATTATAGTTACTAGACATAACTACAGTTCCACGAGTGTGTGCGTGCCCACCTACCTGCTAGCCCAGCTGGACCGCTTCTGTGTTCTCCTGGTCTGATCCAAAGAAAGGAGAACTGACGGAGCTGTCAGATTATATCCCTCAGAGAGGGGCATGGTCGTGCGCCAGCCCACGGGCGTGATTGGTGCGGCAATTCCTTTGATCTTCTCAGTGTCTGGCTGGCACCAAAGGAGGGTACGAATAGTGAAGCCCGTAGGTGGGCACACACACACTCGTAGAACTGTAGTTACCTCTAGTAACTATAATGAATCAGCCTTATCTTTCTTTCTTCTTTTTTTTCCCTTGTCCTGTTCAGCAGCTGGGGCGTACAATATTGTATGATTGTACCCTTTTACTATCTGAACAGATTTTAATGTTAGCAGCAGGACGAGAACGAATCTCCTCCTGCTGCTGCCTTTATTTAAAGCTGGCGTCCGGCATTCAGCCTTATCTTTCAAGGAAGTGAACCTTAAACGGGTCATTCTTTCAGTTCAAACTGACACTCAAGCTGGGAAGAAGTTTTTCCTTGATAGTTTTTAAACCCAGGTAAAATGGAAATCTACAATTATTCATTGTTTTTTGAAGCGAGAGACATGACTGTCAATGAAAAGGAGAAGGTGAGAAAATACTTTCTGAGCAGGAGAGAGTCTGAAGGAGGTGAATGTGGAGTGATACAGAAACTTTCAGGAAACAGCTATGAAATCCGTTTCAAAGACAAAGAAGGTAAGCTCTCTGCACTGGCTTTAAGTAAGTTCAATATTAAATCATATTTCACATTTTGAGTATCTTTGTTAAGTCTGATGGTGGCACTTGCTGTTGGCACAGACCACGGCAAAAAATACAAATACAAGATATCAACACTAAATTAAAGAAAATTACTGTTAAAATGAGTGCAAGTATCTGTCCATGCAAGTATCTGTCCATGCAGCAAGTAAATTTTACTTAAAAAGTGATCTTGATATAAACATTTCAATCAAGGAATAAGTCTCTCTATCTTAAATGTATCTTAAATCAAGTGGGATGAGACATTTCAACTGAAAAAAGACTACTGAACTTGGTAAGATTCAGAATTTTTGCAGTTTTTCAAGAGCACAGAGTAGGTTTTCACACCATTTTTCACATTTTGAACATCTTTGTGAAGTCTGATTGTGGCATTTGTTGCTGTCACAGACCAGGAAAGGGTTTTGCAGAGAAAGTTTCACACCATCTCTCTTCCTGATGGAGAAGTTCGACTGACTGTGAGTCGGATCAACCCAACAGAAACTCCGGATCAACCAAAGGCCAGTCAGGCAGAGGTCAGCTTCAGTGACTTTTATCACTCATGAACTTTTATTACTTCATAAACAGTTAATGATATCAACACTCAGGTTTTTACAGGACACTCTTCTATTAGCTCTCAGTAATATATATACCTGTCCGTTCCAATACTACTACATCATTCAGTGGCACTACTTTTCTCTGGGTCAGAAAATAGACCCGCTGTCATTTCACAGTCTTGAAAACTCAATCCAAGTAAGCATCTTCACGTGCGCACGTAAAGTTTTAAGGGAGCACATAAAACTCCCTTAAATATATATATATATATATATATATATATATATATATATATATATATATATATATATATATATATACATATACATATATATATATATATATATATATATATATATATATATATATATAAATATGTGTATATATGTGTGTGTGTGTGTGTGTGTGTGTATATATATATATATATATATATATATATATATATATATATATATATGTATTAGGGCTGTCGTGGTATACCGGTATTGATGATAATCGTAGCGTTAAAAAATGAAATTTCAATATCGTGTTCAAAATGCGCACATGATAATATCGTAAAGAGGATCTAGTGCCACTTGAAACGTGTTGAAGTGTATTTTCGAAATCCGCTCCTGTTCTTCCGCCCTGCTTCGTCTCTCTCCTGCAGCACCCCAACCTCTCCCCCTCCCCTCACATGTAAACACAGCAGAGCAGCGGTAGCCGCACGGCTCCTGGCTAGCGGGGCTCCCAGTTAGCGAGCGTCACGAGTGAACTAAACATGTCGGCAGTGGCCGACAACGACAGCAAGACACTCTATACTCACCCGAAAAAGTGTGTTTAGCAACACTGACTGCACGCTGATGCAAGCCAGGTAGTAGTGGGGCCCCATTAGGTAGGTTCCAGACGTGTCATTGTAATGTATCCGGGGGGTTTCAAGTTGTGTCGCTGATATCCGCCGTATTCTCCGCCGACCCCCTTCTAGCAACTGACCGGTGAGTAATCAGAAAGGGCACTATGCGGGGGATTTTCGACACATTGTCATTGCAGCGTCTGGTGTAGTGCCTTAAATTTGTCATTGAAATTGATTGATGTTAGCCATTCCTCGGGGCCCCCTTCAGCTCGGGGCCCTAGCCAGTAGCTGCGCCTCTGGCTGGAGAGAAGATAGCTGCTGCACTCATTCCGCCTCAGATTTGAACAAAAAAAACCAACCAAACATTCTCGGCAGTGTGGTGGTGGTACAGGATTTCACCCCAAAAGGGCCCGTGGGTTTTCATAAATTACGCCTCTGCTGTGGATCAGTTAATCAGTTCATCAGATTTTAATTAGTTGAGTGTAACTACACTTTTGGTATGCAGTTGTACAGTTACTGTTCTCATATTGTTTCAACACCTCATTTGACAGGTATTCTGAATGTAATTCATCTGGGAAAAGAGAGACAACAAACAAAAATAAAATTAAAGATGAATCTGAATGTTTGTACCATTACTAGTTAAATTTTTGCTGATATCGTGATAATATCTTTATCATGACATTTTTTGCCCATGATAATCGTGAAGAGAACATTTGATATCGTGACAGCCCAAATATATACATATTCCCTATAATTCGAAATTCCCTATAAAAAATTCCCTATAAAATGGCGGCGGGGACCGATTGAGATCGAATCTCTGCCGGTTTAGGTGCCATATCTGTAGGTCCTTACCGCCTGTTGGCTTTTTTTTTTTTTATCATGGAATTGTTGCTTCTCTTTTAATGAATCAATCATAACCAACACACCTCGTAATTCTGGGATTCCATGTTTGCATTCTTCTTCTCTGTGCTTCACACTGCACTATGCATCTAACAATCACAATGCGCCCTCTGCTGGATTGAAGGAGGTACTGCTTGATTCAGGCGCTGCTGTGAACTCCAAACAACAAATACTTGAGAACACAATGACAGCAATGGGTGTAAACAGTAGTAACTGTAAATATGCAAATCTGCCAAAACAGTTAATGATTTACTGCGATACTACAGTTCTCCACCCCTGAATGAGGCAATAACAGCTGCAGGCATGGGCGCAAATACAGAACGACATCAGTGAACATCAGTGAGAGAGGTCCTCTAGGGTCTGATACATACATAGACAAAACCTGGTCAGATTAAGAACTGAATAGAATCAGAATCTACACTAACGTTATCAGCCATCAGCAGGATCTTAGCTAAAATATTCAGTTTCAATTGGGTGCAACTACATTATATGAAATGTGATTTGTGCTGGTATGGATTCTAGGGTTAATGTGCCACCACCACCAAAGGAACTTGTCAAAGCTGGGATGCTTCAATCAGCAATTAGCAACATGCATACCTGCAACAAAATAAATAAAAATCATTTTATAAATTTGCAACTTGGGGTGGGCCATATAGCATAAGAAGGCATACCATCCCAGACACAGTGCAGCAAATAGATATAAACAGAACTAAACAAGCACAATAAAATACAACAGTTTAATTTAAAAAATATTGTTGGATCCTGTTTTTGATCAGCATTTTACAAAATTGAAAATTAAGGACCTGTTAAAACTTGTGAGGACCTGTTAAAATTTTCTGAGGACCTGCTGAAAAAATTTGGAGGGCCTGTTAAAATTTTGACGAATTTCATATATTTGATGTCCCTTTGGGGGCTTTAGGGGCACCGTAGAGATGTTTGCCGGGTATTTTTTTCTTTGTTTTTTATCGGAGTGGGTAGAGAGACTCCAGTCACGTGACTTGAAGATATGCGCATAGGAAAGACTGGGATTATCAAATGTAGCATTGTGACACACTCTATGCGTTTGTCGTGACATGTTTATACTATGTGTTGTGGACAAATGTAGCTATTACACAATTTGGAGTGAGACTGGTTTGGAAAACTTCTATAAAATATGCCTGTAATTCATTCCAAATTGCGTTGAAATGTCCGTGCAGTGTTCCGTCATTGCGGGGCAGCTCCTCCCTCCTCCCTGCTAACCTCCTCCTCCCTTCGGAGAGAACCCGGTCTCCTCCGCACCCAGCCTTCTAAACGTGAACCACACGGTTTATATATTTCTGTTCGTTGCAAAATCTCCCATTTAAAATCGGAAGGAGGGCCGGCAGTTGTGCTAAGCGTTATTTTGTCAACATTTCAATGGTACAGAACAGCTATGGAGCTCAGCAGGAAGTGAGTGCGTATGCGCATCTTTTTCCTGAGCACAGCAGCTGCCATGGGGATGGGTGTGTTTGATTTACAGCACCGGGAAGTTTTCCACAACTGATCCACATGAGTCAAATATGCCAAGACACGACCTTTGTACCAGGACAGGACAAACAATAAATGACACCAACTAATGATCTCATGATCTGTTAATTGATACTTATATTCTAGATGTTAATCAGTAGTTATAATGTTATATTAGTTTTGATAGTTTACTTGGATATCTTCTTATGTCCCTTTCCTGTTTTACACAGTTTAATTACCTTTTCATACAGATCTTTTGCTTTTCCCCTGACTCAGAATCCATAGATTTCAGTGCAAGGGTCTGTCAGGAGCCCAGAAACTCACTGAACCTTTAGACACACATTGATTACAAGCAGACGGATCACAGGTGTGGCTGGTTACCTTTAGCAGCCATTCCTATTTATGTCAAATTGTGTGCATGCTATCAGGCCAAAATCTGATGTGTGTGTGTGGGGGGGGGGGGGGGGGGGGGGTGCTCGATGGACCCCTCCCCTTAATTACCTCTATATAATCACGTCCGTCTGTTGGTTGGTTTGTTGGTCTGTTAGCAAGATTGCGGAAAAAGTAATGGACGGATTGCAATGAAACTTTGTAGAAAAGTGGATCTTGGGCTAACTTACAATCCATTATATTTTGGTGATGATCCGGATCGAGGAATTTTTCAAAGGATTCTTTATCATTGACAGATAGGGAGTCTTTCACATAGTTGGGCAGGCCCGCCGACAGGGGGGGGGGTACAAAAGCCTGGTTCACACAGGACGTGCTGCTTCCGACGCGGAACTGGAAGCGCCGCGCACCGGCTGTCAGATCAGCGTCCCTGTTAACCTATCTGACGGTTCATACAGGAGGCGTGGGGGACCGCCGCGTGCGTAGCGGCTCGCGCTGTGGATCGCAGGCGCTCCGCTCCTCTCTATTTTCTCCGTGAGCCTCGCGCGCCGTGCACCGCCAGTTGTAAAGCTGGACAGAGCAGATCGCACCAGACAGGAAGTCGGTTATGGATAATATGAGAGAATCTGGTCAATTTTCAAATTAAAATGAAGTAAAAAAACATAAATTATGTTGCTTTTCGGTTTTCCTTTTCAGATGAACACACACACACACACACACACACACACACACACACACACACACACACACACACACACACACACACACAAACAGGGAGAGAGGGCGAGAGGGTGACAGAGAGAGGCACCGCATGCCGCAGCGCTCCGCTCCGATCACACCCCGGATTACAATGTTGTTTTATTATATATGGTGTTCTCATTGTTGTTGGTGACTGATTTGAGCTGTGGCGGAGGTCTGTGCTCTCTGAGTGCAATTTGTAGTTCCTTAATTTATTGAGGGCCCGGTTCTGCCCCCTCCCCCAAACCTGGGCCCAGGGCAACAGAACTGTTTGTGCCCCCCTGTGGGCGGCCCTGCTTATGAGCAAAACTGTGTCTTTAGGATAGAAATGAATGATTATCCTCAGTCACAACATTTCAATTACACCTACATGAACACTGAATAATCATATATCTGTTGGGTGTTTTTCTTCCTCAGACTTTCACAAAAAAAACCACGAAAAGCCTTGAGAAGATTTACCCTTGGGATGTTTTCCTCCTGTACTACATGAGAGACAATCCCAAAGCTTTCACATATCTCCAAAAACAACTCTCCTTAATCGACTGTGAGGTGGAATTAAAGTGTGATGAAGAGGAGGCTGTGGTGAGGGGAGATGTAGATAAGGGGGCCTTCGGAGGTGTTGCAGAGAAATGGGAGCAGCAGGTGGACCAGGTCATCAGCAACATTACTGAGAATTACGTCTGCCATCATGTACAGGAGGCAAAACACATCCAGGTGTTACTGCAGGATCTGTCCTTTGTGAATGAAGACATCAAGGTGTACCAGAAGAGTGGATACCCTGTCATTGTAGGGAAAGCAGGAGCTGTGAAAGAGAGGGTCGCAATCCTGACAAAGAGCCTGCCAAGCCGAAACGAAAAGCCAATTACAGAGAATCAGCTAAAACTTATAGAACAAGAGTTCCGCCGTGAATTGCGTGCACACTGTACAGATGTCCAGTACAGCACAGGTAAAGGCATCATCATCCTGGAAGGCCTGGAAGATGAGGTGCAGTCTGGAGCCACAAAGCTTGATGAACTGATTGGCCAAATCAAACAAAGGCAAATTCAGTTCCCAACACCTTTACTGAACTTCATCAGTTTGAGTGGCGCCATTTCCAAATATCAAGCTCGCTTCATTAGAAATCCCGTCTCCATAGAGATGAGGCCGGACCTGGTTCTGTCCAGCCTGTCCGCTGATGCTTTAGACGAGGTCCAGGCAGCGCTGGTGAAAGATCTGAATGTGTCCACCATCCAGCTGCAGGGAGCTGCAGCAGTTCCTCCACATCTGGACGAACTGAAAGACATCCTGAATCAAGCCCAGAGCGAAGCAAACCGTGACGAGCTCAGAGTGGAGGTCAGCTTCCTCCTGGGAATCAATGGAGCCAACAATGTACAACTTGTGGGCTACAGTGCAAATGTGCTTCAGTTTAAAGACATTATTCAAGACTACCAGCTGAATGAAGTAATGAGTCAAGATACAGTGAACCTGTCAAATCCTGAATTCGCTGACTGCTTCGATAAAATTTTAGACCTGACCGGTATCAAGTCACCCAACGTGACTTTTAAAGTTTCTCCTTTACCAAATCCTTGTGTGAGCCTGTCTGGTCCCCATTGCAACGTTCAAGAAGCCAAGCAGGCTTTACTTTCAGCTTTGGCTTCTCTGACGTCAGACACGTTGGTTTTGGAAGGCTCAGGAGCTCAGCGATACTATCAGACAACTGGTAAAGATAGCAAGGAACTGGTAGAGCGCTCCTTCAGGGTTATTATCAGGGAACAGGAATGTGTGTCAACTTCAGATGTGAAAAGCAAACAAAGAAGCTCCAGCAGCCCCATGACTCGCCTCCAAAGACCTCCAGTTTCCACTCACAATGTGAGTTCTCCCATCAAGAAAGCCAACATTGCCATCAAGCTTGGCTCTTTGGAAAATGAACAGGTTTGACAATTTCCATTAATTTTCATCAGTATGTCCTCAAGTAACACAAAAAACAGAACAGTACATTAACTGATTTAACTTTGTTTCACTGCCTGCCTCAAAGGTCAATGTTCTGGTCGTCCCCATGGTCAACAAAGGGCTGACTTCCACACAGATTGGTGAATGCCTTCTCAAGAAAGCTGGGAACGCACTGAAATCAAAGTTTGACTCTGTGGCGTTGAACTACAGCCTCGCTCCTGGAGATGTTCTGCAGGTTGACGGTCCTCCATCGCTGGGCTGCTCAAAGATCTTCTTCATTGAGTGTTTACCTTGGGATGGAGTCGGAGGGATGAGTGTCCAGGTAAAGTAAGAGCATTAATAGGACTGGAAAATTAAATATATTTATTGAATGTGAAGGTCTGCTTTTTGGAGGCAAGCTCGTAAGGTTGACCATACATTTTTCCTGTTGATTATTCTAATGATCACCTTAACAATCAATGTTGAGAGAACCAGCAAGTAATGCTCAATTGAAAAGGTTTGGTATTGAAATACAACCACTGTAAATCTAAATGACCCAATCGAAAGGCAAACGCAATCATAGTTTTGATTTGAGAAATAAATTTCCCTTATGAACATGAACACTCAACTTGTTGAATTTCCGAATTCAAGCAGTCAATAAAACCAAACTATTCCAGCATTCACAAGTACCGTATTGGCCCGAATATAAGACGACTCTGATTATAAGACGACCCCTATTTTTCAAATATCATTTTGTGAAAATAAAAATATGTTGAAGACATAAAGGTTGCTCATAAAAGAACTTTTGGTAACACTTTACTTGAAGCACCAGGCATAACACATTATGAGTAGTTATAAACACTAATAAATGATCATAATGCTTTATAATTCACTATACAGCATAGGGTTAGGGTAAGGGTTTGGGTTGGGATTAGGGTTAGGTCCTGATGTTATAAAGCATTGTGATCATTTATGAGTGTTTATAGCTATAGTTATACAGTGCTATAATATACTTATAATGTGTTATATAGGGGTGCTTGAAGTACAGTGTTACCGAACTTTTTATTATATAATTTTTCTAAACCCAAAAGCTCGCAACAGAGATAATATTTCACGTGATTTAAGATTGAAAAAAAATATTGCAGTATTAAATAAAAAATATATTCTGTTTCTCAAAATAAGCAACAATAAGCAACAATTAAGTAGCCTCAAGGGTTCAATAACTGCATTAACGATGTAAATAACTTTATAACCATCAATTTTCAAGTTCTATTGAACTTCATGAACATTAATAATTCAGCCCTCCGTGAATGTTGGATTCAGTTTGGCATGTAGAGAACAGTTCTTCAGAAAGCTTGAGATTTCAGCTGGTCTGAGCATTTATTACTTTCTCCTGAAGGCACTGTAAAACTGAAGCAAACCAGATATACATATACAGTAAGTGAACAAATACACACGATGTTTCACAACATACATTACTGTCTAAAAACAAAACAAGTCAGTATTTAAAATCAAAGCCGCTAGCTCAATGCCTACGGAAACGCCATCGACATGCTAACGGAATTAGCATCTGCATTGAAACTTCAAAACAAACTGACAAACTCACAAGTATCAATTTCACCTCCATCCTGAACATCAACTAAGTATATTCGAGTCCTTAGAGACATACATTTTCGATGCGCTGTTTGAAATGAACCTTAGAAAAACAACCACCGGCCACACTTGCTCAGTCTTCTTCTCACACTGCTGTAGGCTGACACTCTGTCCAACTCACTACTGCTCCCTCGCGGAGCGGCTGAGCCACTGCATGCAAGCAGAGGCAGTACAGGTCACCGGTACTTTGGCTCCATCTCGTCCTCGATTATAGTGCGACCCCATTTTTGAGAATACCATTTCTGGAAAAAAATATCATCTTATATTCGGGCCAATACGGTAATTAAAATCATTCCGTGATGATAAAATAAAGGGTCGAAGTCCATGAAGGGAAAAAGCATTCCATTATGTTTCAATAATGACGTATCTTCCTGATATTTCATTTAATCTACATGCCAGTGCTGTATATCTTTACATTTCTTCATGTATAATCTTACAAAGAAAATGAAAGAAAATTGTATTTTGTTTTTGTGCTCTGCAGGCTCTTGGTAAAGGACTCAGACAATGCTTGGATATATGTACTCAGCAGGGCTTCAGTTCGTTAGCTTGTCCCATTATTGGGCCTGAAATACCGCTAAGATATCCTCCGAGCGAAGCCATCCAAGTGCTCACTGATGCTGTTTGTGGGTTTGGATCATCTGCATCATCTAGTTCACTCTTAACCATCCACATCATCCTCAAACCCGGTGATCCTGACTCCGACGAGGTGAATATATCAAACACAATGTCTGCATCACATGTGAGATGCACTGCTTGATGTTTGATTGCTTCTGTTTCTGTCACAGCTCTACCGTGACCTCTACCAACACCTGAGCATGAGACAAGGAGAGGAAGGTATCCCAGAAAGACCAGCTTAGTCGGCCTTCATGACATGATAATCTGACTTGCTGATAAATAAAACCTTATCTGAAACATCATGCTTCCCTCCAGAGATCTTCAGATCCCTCACCAGTGACCTGGATGAACTTACCATCAAGCTGGGAGGCAGAGTTAAACTACGGATGGTTTTTGGGGACATCACCAATGAGATGACGGATCTTGTGGTGAACACAACAGACTTCAAAAATTTTGACCTCGGTAAGTGAATTTTAATCTGGAAACTGAAAGGAACTTCATTTTGCTGGTGTCTTTTAATTTTTACCTCCTAAATTCAATAGCAGAAGTCTGGTGTTGATGGGGAAGCAATGGTCAGTCCAGTGGACTTGATGTATTTGGCTTCAAAACTTTGAAAAATGTGTTCATGTTTGCATGTTATTGATCATTATTTCAGTTTATATTACATAGTTTAGAACATGGGTGTCAAACATGAGATCATAGGATCGTGTCTTTTCATTCATGACCCAAAGTGCATGAGCATAGGTTCGGGTAGTGTTGGGGTTCACACCGTTAATGTTCTTTTGGCTCACATGGGCCGCACCAATAATGTTGGAATTTCAACTTAATGAATTTGGCTATCAGTAATAATTGTTTATCAAAGATAACTATTATTTAAATATTTTGGAATCTGATTTTCATCAGGTAACCTGGGGGCACCACCTACGTTTAATAGGAAAAGATAGCCAATTAGTTGTAATCAGTCTCATAAACTTGGTTAAACTATTAATTTGGAATTTGGATTAATGATTAGATTATTAACAATTACCAAATTTTAACAGTAAAACCTGGAGGATTCTGGAGTTCTTGGACAAAAGAGATTGACATTCCATTCATAATTGTGAAACATTAATGACACAAATGATTCCAAAATGATATTTATTAACAATAAAGCAAAGCCAAACACACAATTTGTGTGAATGTGCGTGTGTGTGTGTGTGTGTGTGTGTGTGTGTGTGTGTGTGTGTGTGTGTGTGTGTGTGTGTGTGTGTGTGTGTGTGTGTGTGAGGGAGAGAGAAGGTTTGTGAGATGGGATGGAGGACTGGGGGATGGAACTACAGATCAAAATCTCGGCCAGCCAAGGACTACAGTTAAAATGGCGGATTAGAGGGATGTGCTCTCCACATGTGCTCGGTAACAAAGGAGAGCCTGAGAGGGAGTGAGGCCTGAGTCTCCTCTCAAGGGCAACTTTGTAAAAGCCAATTCTAACTGAGTCTACATGATCGGTGTTGTCCATCACCTCAGACCAGGTAGAAGATGTTGAATTAACCTTGTGATGTTTTGGTGTGATGCTGGAGGCTTAAGCATTACAGTTCAGTATCAAAGATTAACTTGCAAACCTGGGATTGGGTGAAGCGAAGTGATCATTAGTTTACAGACTGTTAACTTATCCTCAGTTCATCAAAACCAGAAAATAATCTCAATTAAATCCACACATCACGAAAACAAGCACCTCTACTCTTGGCAATACCTGTCTATGGTAAAGCCCATATAGTTACCACTTTCCTTTGTCTTTGGAGAAAGAGTCGCTCTGGAGTAGCCAGCCGCTCGGTGCTGGCCAGGTGGTTGCTCTTTCTTTCCTGTTTATCAGGTCCCTGCTAACGTGGTCTATTGCTGTGGTGCAGTAGAAGGTGGAGGCGTTGAAGGGTTGAAGAACCATTCTTCCGTGGTGTTCTTTTCATGGGCTGGAGGAGTGGATCCTGAGCAGTCAGATGCTGGGGCTGACTGGTGCTAGGCTTGGTCGGTCCAGTCTGCCATGTTCTTATGGCTGGAGGCCGGAGATCCTGCTTGCAGGCTGAAGGAACTGGTCACTTCACCTGTGGAAGTCTTTAAGAACAGTTTGTGAGAGTACAGGCTGTGTACCTCTTCCTGTTCTGGTGGTCCTTGGTGGGAAGGCTGGATGCTGGATGCCAGTTTCTGGTTAGGCTTTGGTTGGATGGCCCCTTCCTGTGTTAGCCTTTAGCAGTGCTGGTGGGCAGAGGTGAGGTTTGAAACTAGGGATGCACCGAAATGAAAATTTTAGGCCGAAACCGAAACCGAAACCGAAAAATGAGGAAACTGAAGCCGAAAACCGAAACCCGAAAGACCGAAAGAAATGAATAATTATTAGTCTATATTCCTCAGGGATATTCTTCAGGGATGACCAAGTTCAGCGGATTAATCACTGCATCCAATTAGGTAGAACAGGACAGGAAAAGTTCCTGTCTGTGGCATTTAACCGACCGTATTTTTTCTGCACTATAAGGCGCACATAAAAGCCTCTAACTTTTCAAAACCCAACAGTGCACCTTATAATGTGGTGCGCCTGTTTTGCAGAAAATACGGTAATGAAGACCACCCGGTTGTCAGGCCAGTGTCTTGACTACAGTTCCCATAATTCGTTGCGACGTGATCACATGATCAAACAATTTCTGCTTGCTTGGAGCTAAGTTAGCCACTTCAAACAAAACAGCAAACAACATCAGCATCCACCTCTAACCCGTCAGTCACCATAATCACAGTTTGTCCTCTAGTCTCCCGACCGGAGAGTACGGCGCGCGGGTGGCAGTCCGCACGCTGTGACGCCGAGAGCGGCCAGCTCCCAGCATCCCGGCCAACAGCCAGGATGCTGGGAGTGGCTGGCCGCTGGCCAACAGCCCGTCCGCCGGGACGCCGGGAGCGATGGGGGACTGCACTAGCTGGCTGGACATCGGTGATTTACACTAGAACAGCCAAGACAGTCTGACAGACCGTTTGGGTTTTAATAATTCAACTAAATCTGTTAAAAATAATGCCCCTGTCCTCTAATTCTTGGACTTTTCCTAAATGTGTCTTGTATGATTTTTCTGAAGCAAATAAGGTCCTAACAATGACGCACATAATATTACAAAGCATTTATACCTCCAAACGCCAACATGATAAAAAAAGACGCACTTCACAGGGCTTTTTTTCAGCGATTTATTTGTTTTGGTTCATATGCGCGCATCTGAACAGGGAGCTAGCTCTGACAGCAGACAACCAGACAGACAGCCAAAAATATCAACCAAATCCCAAAAGAAAGACAATAAAAAGAGATATAATGAAGAGATATAAGGTGGAAGAAGCTTTAGCAATGATACAGGAGGTAAGTGAGGGGGAATCGGATGGCGGAGACGTGTCGGACATCAGTGATGTTGACTAGAGTGAAGAGGAGGAACTTTCTGAATCAGAGTCAGAACAGCCACGGGCCAAACAGCGAAAAAAATGTAATCCTGCTGCACTGCCCCAAAAATGCCCAATCGACCTCTAACTGCTGTACAGTTCAGTGCAGAACCTGCAGTGGCGCATGGAAGTGCTCACGCGTCACATCCAGGTATAGAGAATTATTGTAGGCTACTGTCAGTTTACAACTAAATAATAATAACATAAAATGGTGTAAAAAATAAATAAACTAATGTAATAAATCTTAACACAACAGCGAACATGGTAGTTGACAGCAGGAGCACTGCAGCGTCTCCAGAGGTGCCAATTTCAGATTCAGGTAAAATATTATATTCTCCATCAAAGTACAGCAAACCATGTATTTTTAATTTCCAAAAATTAATTTTAGAACGAACATGTTTTATGAATAAATACCTTTGTCCTGTGGAGCCTGCAGTCCCAGAATCAAATGAGCAGGGTGAGGACGGGACCGTGTGGGAAGGTGTCCGTCCTGTGTGCAGACGGGGAGACTTATTTTACTGATTTTAATATGTTCTTGACTATTATTGACGGTTAATAATACAACTATTTTTTGTGTGTTGGTGTGTGTGTGCGTGTTTATCAGGAAATCGAGTGCGCTGAGTGTGAGTGAGAGGTGACGCTGCGCAAATGCGCACTGTAAAAAGTTAAATTTCAAAACCTGATTTGAGGCATTAATAAAGCAGACATGAGGCATTAAAAGGTTTGCTTTAGCATTACCGCCACGCCATCACCAGTTATTTTCGGCTGTGTTGTTTCAGTGATTTTTTTCTTTCGGCCAAAAGCCGAAAATACGCTTTTGAGCCATTTTCGGCCGAAAAATTTCGGTGGCCAAATTTTCGGTGCATCACTATTTGAAACCTCGCTCGAGTTTCAAATGTGTACCCCCAGTGAGGGTGGGAGGAAGGGGCTGACCTTCCCCCTGCTGCGTGTGTGTGTGTCTTGGAAAACACGCACAGCAGTCTTGGCAAATGAGCAGTTTCTTTGTTTAACCATGGGTCCCAACAGTAGAACTGAACATTGAGCGATAAATTGAGAGCTTTGCCTTTCGACTCAGCTTCCTCTTCAATGCACCAGAATGATACAGCAATTGTATCACTGCAGCCACTGCACCAACCCACCTGTCAATCTCAATCTGTCCCCGACTTGTGAACAAAACCTCAAGATACTTGGCCTCGAATTTGGAGGTCAACAGAACAACATCGTCTGCAAAAATCAGAGATGACATCCTGTGGCTTCCAAACCAGACCCCCTCTGGCCCCCAACTGTGCCTAGAAATTCTGTCCATAACAATGACAAACATAACTGGTGACACAGGGCACCCTTGCTGGAGTCCAAAATGCACCGAGAACAGGTCTGACTTACTGCTGGCAATGTGGACACAGACTCCGTACTCCCAAAGCAGCCTCCACAAGGTGCTCCTGAGGGATGCGGTCGAACAGCTTTTCCCAATCCACGAAACACATGTGGACTGGTTGGACGAACATCCATGAGCCCTCAAGCACCCTATGGAGCGTATAAAGCTGGTCCATTGTTCCAGTGTTGGACCAAGACAAAAACCACATTGTTCCTCCCGGATATGAGGTTCAACTCTCAGTTGAACCCTCCTGTCTAGTAGTAGGGGTGTAACAATACACGTATTTTTATTGAACTGTTTCGGTACGGGCCGTTCGGTTCGGTACAGGACTGTGCACGGGTGAGTTCACGGGCCAAAGTTTTTTTTTTTTTTCCCGCTCACGTTCTGTTTACGTTCTGCCGCTAGCATGTGTAGCTACACCTGCAGCCATGATTGCTACTGCTAGCAGCTTTGTCCATGCTTCAAATGTCCGCGTGGCGCATTGGTCCCTGGGACGTAATGTCATGAATTTCTGTCCACGGATGTCCGCGCGCAGGACAGATTTTGTGGCCGCGTTGCGCGTATGCGCATGTCGCGCCGGTACACGCATGCGCCAGAGCGCCACAGCAAACAAACCATGACAGACGCTAACTTTGAAAAGTGAGTCTGTGAAGCGAACAGGCTGCAACTCTGTCTGAAGAAACTCAGAGAAAAGCTGGTGGACGGAGAGAGCAGACTCTGTCAGGAGGGAGGAGAAGGTCTGTCACAGAAGTGAAAGCAGTGTGTGGACTATACCGCGGCTGTCGGGGGGGCTCAGTTATTGGGGGGGATGTGCGTGCCTCGGAGGGAATATGTCTGCTTTAAGTGACGCTTAAGGCATAGCGCCCCCACGCCTCAATGGTGAGGACAAGTACTGCATGCAGGTCGGCATCTTTAAATAGTGAAATAGTGATGCGCAAATCATCCATTAAAATTGGCCTAATTCTGCATATAATCCATGATTCTGATCATACAAAATCAATATTAATAAATTAAAGGAAATACATGGGGGAAACAGCATTTTTCCGATATTTAGGGGCCCCCCAAAATTTCACAAATCATGTTTTCAGGGGGGCTCATGTCTCATCAAGGGGGGCTGAGACCCCCCTGGCCCCCCCATAGTTCGCACCCTGAGTGAAAGTATCTAATCGCTCGGGCGCCGCCCCGAGATTCAGAAACGGAAAAAAAAAAAAGGCTAAATAAACTCTGATACTAAATGATAACGTACTGACAATGTATGTGCCTCATTTCCTATAAATAATCTGAAATAAAGGAGCAGATAAACAGTCTAGAGAGCCGGAAAAGCTTCTCGAGGATGTGTGGATCAGTGCGCCTGCATGGAACGTACACAGCTGAGCCCAAATGTAGCAGGAGAGAAGAGCGTTGGCATTGGTGATGTGCCGCAAAGCGGACACAGACACGCGGACATGGGAAGCATGGACAACAACAAGAAAATTTAGGTTTTGCGTTTTGTTCCCTACTGTATCAAAACCGAATCGAACCGTGACCTCAGAACCGAGGTACGTATCGAACCGATATTTTTGTGTATCATTACACCCCTATCTAGTAGCTACCCTGGAATAGACTTTCCTGAGGAGGCTGAGGAGTCTGATCTCTCTATAGTTAGAGCACACCGTCCTGGCCCCCTTTTTAAAAAGAGGAACCACCAATCTGCCAATCCAGAGGCACTGTCCTCGACTGCCATGAGATAATATAGAGACGTGTCAACCAAGACAGTCCCTGCACAAATAAGAGACATAAGGTACTCAGGGCGAATCTCATTCGCCCCCATTGCCTTGCCACCGAGGAGCTTACCAACCACCTCGGTGACTTCAGCTTGGGTGATGGATGAGTCCATATCTGAGACCTCAGTCTCTGCTTCTTTGTTGGAGCCTTTGTTGTTGCTGGAGATTGTAATAGAGCCTGCCTAAAGACCGTCCTCCCCAGATTTGTACAATATGTGCAATATCCAACCAGAGGAGAGAACACTTTGGACAGGGTCTACTCCAACCTTAAGCAGGCCTACAAAGCTGTCCCCCATCCCCACCTGGGCATGTCAGACCACCTCTCCCTGCTCCTAGTTCCTACATACACCACCATCAGGAGGAGAACAATGACTGCCAGTGACTAAGACTGTTAAAATCTGGCCAGCAGCAGCACTCAGCCAGTTACAGGACTGCTTCCAGAGCACAGAGTGGTCTGTATTTAATCGTACTGACTTACAGGAGCGCACAGATGCCGTGTTATCCTATATCAGTTACTGTACAGACACTGTGACTGTGGATAAGCGGATCAGGGCTTATTCGAACCAATAACCTTAGGTGACATCAGAGGTGAGGTCACTCCTGAGAGCACGGAACTCTGCCTTTAAATCAGGGGACAGGGCCCTGTACAGCACAGCTAGATCTGACCTCAGGAGAGGCATCAGAGCGGTGAAGGAGGAGTACAAGATGAAGGCGGAATCCCACCTTGAGAATAATGATCCACGGCGGATGTGACAAGGGATCCAGCAGCTGACGAAGTACAAAAGCAGGTCGCCAGCTGCAGCCAACACAAGGGCCTCGTTAGCGGATGAACTTAACAGCTTCTTCGCCCGCTTCAGGTCATCAAGATCAGCCACTCCGTTGGTACCTCGTCAACCCTCCAGCCCCCAGCCTCTCACTCTCCAGGAACATCAGGTGAGGTGTGCACTGAAGGCAGTAAATCCAAGGAAAGCTGCTGGACCAGACAGTGTTCTTGGAACTGTGCTTCGTGCCCACACAGACCAGCTAGCAAGAGTTCTGACGGGGATTTTCAACTCATCCCTGTCACTGGCTGAAGTACCACCCTGTCTAAAGGCGGCTACCATCATCCCAGTACCCGAGACCACCGCCATCAGAGACCTGAATGACTACAGACCAGTGGCACTGACGTCTGTGGTGATGAAGTGCTTTGAAAGGCTTGTTCGCCAGCACCTGAAAGCCTGTCTCCCCCAGAACTTTGATCCACACCAGTTTGCCTATAGAGCAAACCGGTCCATGGATGACGCCATCTCCACAGCGCTTCATACAGCCCTGACCCATCTAGAGCTCCCAGGAACCTACGTCAGGATGCTGTTCGTCGACTACAGCTCAGTGTTCAATACCATCAGCCCTGACATCCTGGTGGAGAAGCTGGTGGACCTAGACTTGTACCCCCTGATGTGCTCCTGGATCAAGAACTTCCTCACCAAGCGACCCCAAATTGTGAAGGTGGGTCAGCTCTACTCATCCACCCTGACAATCAGCACCGGTTCCCCCCAGGGCTGTGTACTGAGCCCCCTCCTGTACGCTCTCTACACATATGACTGTACACCCATTCACCCCTCAAACACTGTTGTGGCCGTTCTCTAAGGTTTCCAGAATCTTGTTTACGGCCACATAGAGGGAGGGGGTCGTGTTTTTAGACGCGTGCTTCCAAAAATCCAGATGAGACGATTGAGCTTAATAGAAGATTTATTCAGAACAAAAACGAACAACTTAAGGCTTTACAAAAAATCAAAATGTTTCTGGTCCACTACCAGATCCAAAATATTCCCTTGTCTGAATCCACAATCACCTTAAGGTAAGCTCTCTTTCCACGCTTGTGCTGCACGGTCAAAAACTTTTTTCAACTGAACTCCTCCTCCCATCCAGCACCTTTACAAATAAGCTTTCAGCCTGCCCCTCTGCAGGCCTCGCAGGCAGCAGCAACCTGTGGAGAATCAAGCTGATTGCTAGAGGCAGGACACCAGCTTAACATAAAATATTGCCTCCACACTTACCTGTTCATTTAAACTATAAGATCAATCAATTACCTAAATGATGCAACAAGCACCGAACTGACTATATTACAATGGCTCTTACAATTCCGGCCCCTAATTATAAGGCAGGAGGACTTATAATTAACAAAAACCTTACAGCTTAAGAAGAGCCAAAACAAACGTAAACAATCTAAGCATAACTCTAACAGAACTATGTGCGTTCTAATGCAATCTCAGCACAACAAAAAAAAAGAATTTTAAACATCCATGTCACACACAAGGCAAAGCTTGTCCACGGGCCTTTCCAGAGTGCTGAAAGGAGTCTTTATCAGCACTCTACGGACTAGTCCTTTGGCGTCTGACATGGATTGTATGACTTTTCCCAGCAACCATGAACGTCGCGGGGCGTTGTCATCCACGACCATCACGACTTGTCCGGGTACTAGGTTTTGCTTGACTTGAGTCCATTTTTGTCGTTCCTGCAAGCTGGGGAGGTACTCACGCACCCACCTCTTCCAGAACAAGTCAGCAAGATACTGAATTTGCTTCCATCTGCGTCGTGCGTAGCAGTCGTCTTTACCAAACAGTCCTGGGGGCAGCATTGGTTGTTTCTTTAGCAGGAGCAGGTGATTTGGAGTTAAGGCCTCAAGGTCACTGGGCTCATCAGATGATGTGGTCAATGGTCGGCCGTTGAGAATGGCTTCCACCTCACATAGCAGAGTCTGTAGCCCCTCGTCGTCTAATGTTTGTTCTTGCAACACTGACTTTAAGACCTTTTTCACAGATCTCACCTGTCGTTCCCACACTCCTCCAAAATGAGGTCCAGCAGGTGGGCTGAAAATCCACCGGATGTCTTTTTGAGCCAGCATGTCATGGATTTTGACTTGATTCCATTGCTGCATGGCTATCCGCAGCTCCTTTTCTGCACCAACCAGGTTTGTGCCATTATCCGACCTCATGATGGAAACTTGGCCTCTTCTGCACACGAACCGTCTTATTGCATTAAGGCATGAGTCAGTGTCGAGACTGTGGGCGACCTCGATGTGTACGGCGCGAGTCGCCAGACATGTGAACAGCACACCGTATCTTTTAATCATACTGCGACCTCTTTTGACCTCTATGGGCCCGAAATAATCCACACCAACACTGGTGAATGGCGGGTTATCTGGTTGCAGTCTGTCCACTGGCAAGTCTGCCATTTTTTGTCCATGAGGTTTCGCTTGTATCTTTTTACATGTGACACATCTTGACAAGATTTTTCTTACTGCTGAGTTAGCTGCAGGAACCCAGAATCTTTGGCGTAAACGGGCAAGGGTGTAGTTTCTCCCTAGATGTCCAACCTTCTCATGAATGTCCCGCAGAAGCAGAGTTGTGGGATGTACATCACATGGCATGATTATGGGGTGCTTCGATTCTTCTGGCATGACGGATTTGGTGAGACGACCTCCTACTCTCAGGATACCATCTATCAGCACTGGATCCAGTTTCTGAATTGAGCTGCTTCTTTTCACCGACTGTTCCCCCTTTTCCAGCGTGGAGATCTCTGCTTGGAACCGTAGGCGTTGACAATAACGAATGATCTCCTTTTCTGCTCCGTTTAAGTCCTCGAGCGTTAGTGGTGCCTTTGCCACATCAGGCACTCGCTCACTGGTGACAGCATCCAGGGGTGGCGTTGTAGCCTTCAACATTTGCCGCTGTCTGCTTAACAAAAGCAGCACTTGTCTTAGCCTGAGCAACCATGCGACAGCTCTCTTCAAACGATGCCAGCTGGAATAGTAGTGCATTACTTTGCTCACTGCATCAGCACCTGTGTTCACAGTACAGCTCATGACAACTGTTTTCTTGACCTCTTGGTCATCCTCGGTGAGGTTCATATCGTTATGCTGTGTTGCCAGGTGGCTGTCTGGATTCTTCAAAACTGATGGCCCTTCGAGCCAGCACTGCTTGACCATGAACTGATCCACAGTGAGCCCACGAGAAGCACAATCAGCTGGGTTCTCAGACGTGTTGATGTGACACCATTGCTCCACCCTTGTAGCTTCTTTGATCGTCGCAACTCTGTTTGCCACGAAGGTTTTCAGACGTAGAGACTCATTGCGGAGATACTTCAATACAGCGGTGCTGTCAGTCCAAAACTTTGAGTCTTTCAATTCAAGCTGGAGCTCTTCTCTCAGCATTCTGTCCATATTGACAGCTACAACTGCTGCTGTCAGCTCCAAGCGGGGAATAGTGGTTTGCTTCAAGGGAGCCACTCTTGACTTCCCCATCATGAAAGCACAGTGCACCTGTCCTTCATTGTTTGTTAGTTTCAGGAATGACACTGTTCCATAACCAACCTCGCTAGCATCTGCGAAGTGGTGAAGCTGTGCAGTTGCAATGCCTCCAAATCCTTCCGGTTTGATACATCTCTTCACCTTGAAGTTGGAGAGCTGAGGCAGTTGACTGATCCAATTAGTCCAATGCTGCACCAGCCTGTTCGGAATTTCCTCGTCCCACGTTAGCTTTTCTTTGCACATTTTCTGCAGAAAGATCTTTGCAGGGAGCACCACTGGAGCCAAAAAACCCAGTGGATCATATATGGAGCTCACCACCGATAGAACTCCCCTTCTGGTGACTGCTTTCCTGCTTACGTTCACTCTGAATTTAAAACAGTCCGATTCTATGCACCACAGCACACCCAGCGCTCTTTCTATGGGGAGAGCATCTTTGACCAGGTCCAGATCTTTAATGTCTTTGGCCTTTTCACCATCTGGGATAGCACTCAGGAAGGCTCTGCTGTTACTTGTCCATTTTGTTAGACGAAAGCCTCCTGAGGCACACAGGGTCACGAGCTCTTTACTCAAGGCGATGGCATCAGTGTCGCTGTTCACTGACTTTAAACAGTCATCCACGTAGAAGTTTTTCAGAACTGTTTCAACTGCTTGAGGTGAGGCTCCACTTCTATTTTCTTCTGCTGTTCTCCTGAGCGCGAAGTTAGCACAGCTAGCAGATGAGGTGGCACCGAAAAGATGCACAACCATTTTATATTCCACCAAATCCTTGGATAAGTCTCCGTCGGGCCACCACAGGAAACGGAGCACATCTGTGTCATCTGCTGGAACTCTTACTTGATGATACATGGCTTCAATATCAGCCATCATGGCAACATAGTCCTGCCTAAACCGTGTCAGTACTCCAAGGAGAGAGTTCGTCAGGTCTGGACCCTGGAGCAGTTCTGTGTTGAGCGAAGTTCCTTGGAAGCTGGCTGTGCAGTCAAACACAACACGCAGAGTCTTTTTTTGTGGGTGGTACACCCCGTGATGTGGGATGTACCACACTCTCCCATCTTGGCGTCGGAGTGTGGCGTCTGGTACCTGCACCGCATATCCTTTTGTTAACAGCGCATTGATGCAGTCTGTGTACTCCTGATGAAGTGTAGGGTTTTTGCAGAGTTTCTTTTTGAGATTTACTGCTCGCTGCACTGCAGCACTTCTGTTGTTTGGCATGTTTAATGACGATTTCTTAATTGGAAGGTTGATGTAATAGTGTCCGTCGGCATGACTGACTGACCTCGTTACAGAGGTGATGAAACGCTGGTCTTCTTGTGACATTTCTGTCTTGTCACTGTGGTGTTGTTCAGGAAAATCCACTTGGTATTGTTGCATGAGCAGTTTTTCCACCGACTCCATTGAAATCCTGTTGACTGTGACTTGTTGTTGCTCACCGTCATCTGCTCCAGTTTCTCTGAGTGGACCGTTAACTGTCCAGCCGAGAATCGTCTTCACTGCATAAGGTCCATTACCTTGGCTGTGAATTACTTTCCATGGTTCAAAGGCTCTGTGTACATTATTTCCAATAAGGAGTCCAATGTCTGTGTTGATCTCTGGCAGCTTCACCTCCTGAAGATATGACCATTTTTGGATGTCGCTTTGCTTTGGAATGTGTTCCTTTGTAACTGGGATGTTTTGTTGTGTGAACACTTTAGGCAAGTCTATGAAGCCGTTTTCCTCAATCCCGCTGATCTCCAAGTCTCTAAGAAGGCAACTTTTAACTGGCTTACTCGAGCTCATTGTAGTCAGGATGAGCTCGGTTCCTTTTCCTTGCAGGTTTAATTGCCTTGCCAGTGAGTCTGTGCAAAACGTTGCTGAGCTCCCAGGGTCTATGAAGGCATAGGTTTCTATGACTTTGCTGCCCTTTTTTGCCTTCACAAGGACAGGAAGAATGGCAAGAACACCTTTATCTCCGGCCCCGTCAGAGGTTGTTTTCTCTTGGTTTAGGCTGACGAGGGCGCTGGAAACCACAGTTTGCTCCATATCAGCTTCCTCTTGGATTTCTGTGTTTGGTTGGCTGTGAGCACCATCTTTTCTTGGAATGTGCAACATGACTGGATGTTTTTCTGAACACACTTTGCATGACATTCTTCTTTTACAGTCTTTACTCATGTGGCCTTTAACTAGGCATCCAAAGCAGAGACCAGCCTTCCTTATGAATTCCAACTTGTCTTTGTGTGGTTTTTTGGTGATGTGATGACACTCCACAAGTGTATGGTTGCCTTGGCAGAACAGACAGGGCTTTGAGAAGGAAACTTGACTTGATGTGTCATTGGTCTTTGTCTTTGATTTGTAGATTGCTTCATCCTTTGTTGTAGTTACATCAGTCACAAAGCTGCTACTTTTAACTCTTTCTTTCCTTATTTTGAAGTCCAGCACTGATGCCTTCTTTTCCTTTTTCTCTGTAGTGGGAGTGGGTCCTAGTAAATCTCCAAACATGGGGTCTGTAACGATCTTGGCCTGCCTGTCAACAAAGGAAGCTAGATCTGTGAACCTGACTCTTCTTTGGCGCTCCTCTTGGATCTCAAAGGCTAATGTTCTCCATCTTTCTCTTAACTTATAAGGCAACTTGGAGATGATAACTCTCATATTAGTTGGGCTATCCAACTCCTCCATGTAGTCTACATCTTCAAGGGCATTGCGACAACTTAACAAGAAGAGTGCAAAGTTGTTGAGGGCAGAAGCATCTTCTGGTTTTATTTGTGGCCACTTGAACATCCTTTCCAGAAGAGCAGCTGCAATCTTCAGTGGGTTGCCATATCGATCTTCCAACAGATGTCGAGCATTCTGGTAACCACGACTTGTGGGCATATGCTGGCAGCTTTTCACAAGATGACGTGGTTCATCTCTCGTATACTGTTCCAAGAAGTACAGCTTGTCAGCACTGTTATCAGTCCTAAAGTCCACGGCATGCTCAAATGCTTTAATAAATGACCTGAAGTCGAGGGGATCGCCACAGAACACAGGTATGTCTCTCTTCGGTAGGCGAGCCAACTGTTGCTGCTTAACTAGCATTTCTGTGATGTCAGTCTGCTGTTTCATTACTTTGTAGACATCATTTGTGATGTTGCTTTGATTTTGTGAGACCCCACTAGCAGCCGCTTGAGAACTTTCAGCTTGTATTACTTTACTCCTGGCTCCTGGTGATGGCCCCATCCTGTATGTGGCACGGCGTTGCTCATAGAGGTTGCCAGGGTGACGTCCTCCATCTTCACGTCTTTCAACCTTTGCTGGAGTCTTTGCCTTAGTTGCTGCATCTACATACTCATTCATTGCATCGCCTGTTTCCTGGGCCACTTGGTCTTCATAGACTTTTACTTTAGCCTTTGCCACTGCCATAGCCGTCTTCACATCCAGATGCTCTTTCTCTGCTTTAAGTTGCGCCTCTTTCAGCTCCAAAGCATGTTTTTGTTCGAGTGCAGCTGCCTTGGCCTCCAGGGCTGCTAGCTTTGCCTCCTGTCTACGGCGTGCAGATGATGTAGACGACGTTCCACTGCGGCTGCTGCTGCTCCTGGATCCACTAGATTTACTAGACTGAGTTACCATTGACACGCTGTCCATGGGAGTTACCTCATCATCACACACTGGTAGAGCTTCTTCACCACTTTCAGTGTCCTTAATCCATGTGTAAGCTTTCCTCATAAAGATCTCAAATGCATCCAATTTTGGCTTGAACCATCCATCTTGGTCTGCTGCATGCTCATCTTCATGAAGATACATCAAAACCGTGCTGTTGCATTCTTTGAAATCTTCCAAAGTTGCCTTGAAAACTTTCATTCTTGACTTCACTCCTTCCAAGTTAGAAGCATTGTCCATTAACTTTTCCATCTCATTTGATTTTGCAGTCAGCATCCTTAATTTTCCTCTCCTAGCATTGATAAACTGCTGTAGTTTCTCAGCTGCAGACGCTTCTTTGTGTTTGACCGTAACAACGGCTTTCTCCATATCATCCTCCATGACACCACTTTCTGTAAACAACGCACGGGGATAATGTCCGGATCTTAAACAGCAACCTGCCGAGCTACTCCAATAGTTGGCAGCGTGGCTTTACCTTACAGCTGACGTACTTTTGTTGCTTCAATCCAAGTCCTTCTTTCCTTCTGCAGTGGCACCGGAACGCCCACACACGCAGTCAGGTAATCCCATCAATTAGTCAGGTCCAGTTGCAGCTTTACTCTCCAGCAGTTCCTCCACGTTGAAAGTTTTTGACTAATGTTGTGGCCGTTCTCTAAGGTTTCCAGAATCTTGTTTACGGCCACATAGAGGGAGGGGGTCGTGTTTTTAGACGCGTGCTTCCAAAAATCCAGATGAGAAGATTGAGCTTAATAGAAGATTTATTCAGAACAAAAACGAACAACTTAAGGCTTTACAAAAAATCAAAATGTTTCTGGTCCACTACCAGATCCAAAATATTCCCTTGTCTGAATCCACAATCACCTTAAGGTAAGCTCTCTTTCCACGCTTGTGCTGCACGGTCAAAAACTTTTTTCAACTGAACTCCTCCTCCCATCCAGCACCTTTACAAATAAGCTTTCAGCCTGCCCCTCTGCAGGCCTCGCAGGCAGCAGCAACCTGTGGAGAATCAAGCTGATTGCTAGAGGCAGGACACCAGCTTAACATAAAATATTGCCTCCACACTTACCTGTTCATTTAAACTATAAGATCAATCCATTACCTAAATGATGCAACAAGCACCGAACTGACTATATTACAATGGCTCTTACAAACACCATTATTAAGTTCGCCGATGACACCACTGTGGTTGGCCTCATCTGAGGGGGTGATGAAATGGTGTACAAGGAGGAAATACAGGCACTGGCAGGGTGGTGTCCCAGGAACAATCTGGAGCTGAACACCAAGAAGAAAGACCAAAGAGATGGTCATTGATTTCAGGAGGCATAAGGGTGTCCATGCTCCACTATCCATCAACGGGGTCTGTGTGGAGAGAGTGGCCTCGTTCAAGTTCCTGGGGACTCATTTATCAGAGAACCTCACTTAGGAAGTCAACACAGGATATCCCTGATTAAAGTTCATACTTGGCGCAAGATGGCGCCTGTGACTGGTGGTGCCTCTGCTCGGCTCCTGTGTAGACTTTCTATGATCATTTTTTCTGCATGTGTGATCTTATTAGCCCGACTAACTAATGGATGCGTCTTGGCCTTGCAAACTTATAACCGGGACTCTCTGTTTTGTATCAAAGAGACCATAGAGAGCCTGTTTCATACTCAGGAACGCTACAAACAGGCATTTCCTCCCCCGGTGTCCATTGACCTAAACTCACCCCTACTAAGTGTCCAGTGACATAATGATGTCTGCCGATTCGGGCAATTGCACCGTACTAGTTCTCTTGGATCTGTCCTCGGCGTTTGACACTGTTGACCACCAGGTCCTGCTATGTAGACTGAGGGACCATGTGGGACTGTCGGGGTTGGTTCTCCAGTGGTTCACTTCGTATCTGTCTGGACGCAGCTTTTGTGTGTCTATAAACCAGGTTAAATCAGAGTCCATGAATCTGGCAAGTGGGGTGCCTCAGGGCTCCGTCCTGGGCCCTATTTTATTTCTATTGTACCTGCTCCCCCTGGGTAACATAATCCAAAGGTTTAAGGATGTCTCTTACCACTTGTACGCTGACGACATCCAGCTCTACTGCTCTTTCAAGCCAGATGGGATACAGAAGCTTGATTCCCTTTTCCACTGCTTGGCAGAAATAAAACAATGGCTCAGTGAAAATTCTCTCCTACTTAACGCAGACAAAACTGAAAGACTCATCTTCTCCCCTGATATCTCAATTCCAGGGATCAAACAGTACCTTGGTGACCTAGGGCAGTCTGCTAAATCCAGTCTCAGAAACCTGGGGGTTTTCTTTGATAGAGACATGTCTCTAGTGCAGCACTGCAAGCAGCTGACGAGAAACTATTTCTTTCAACTGAGAAAAATCTCTAAACTTAGGAAAATGGTCTCATCCAATGATTTAGAGCTCATCATTCATGCTTTTGTCTCTTCGCGCTTAGACTACTGCAACAGCTTGTTCTCATGCCTGAATAAGAAGGAGCTTTTGAGGTTGCAACTTGTGCAAAACTCTGCAGCAAGAATCTTGTCCCGCACAAACAGATGGACCCGCATTTCTCCCATTTTGAAGGAGCTTCATTGGCTGCCAGTTTCTTATAGAGTCAACTTTAAGATTTTGGTTTTAACCTTTCGGGCCTTGCACAACCAAGCTCCTTCTTATATTCGCGATCTGCTCCAGCCTTACTCCCCTGTGAGGGCTTTAAGGTCTGCGGACCAGAATCTCTTAAAGGTGCCGCATACCCGCTTCAAGACCAGAGGAGCCCGATCATTCCAGGCCGTTGCCCCCAGGCTCTCGAACGATCTCCCGCTCTCTCTTCGATCAGTTGTGACTGTTGACACTTTTAAGTCACAACTCAAAACCTTTTTATTCTCTCAAGCATTTGCTTAGTTTTTCGGGTCTGTTTTGATCACATTTTTTTAGTGTTGCTTATTTATGTGTGTGTATTTAATTGTTGTCTTATTTATGTATGTTGTGAAGCACTTTGTGGCTTTTGTCTGTGAAAGGTGCTATATAAATAAACTTTACTTACTTACTTACTTACTTACAGCAGCGCTGGTTAAAATGGCTCAGCAGAGACTCCACTTCCTCAGAGTGCTGAGGAGGATCCATCTGCAGGAGAGGCTGCAGGTGTCTTTCTTTCGGGCCACCATAGAGTCTGTGCTGACCAACTGTCTGCCTGTCTGGTTTGCGGCCTGCTCCGCCGCAGACAGGAAGGCTCTGCAGAGGGTCATCAGGACAGCAGAGAGAATCATTGGCTGCCCTCTGCCCCCTCTGGAGAGCATCGCAATCTCCCGCTGTATCAGCAGAGGAAAAAAGATCTGGTCAGACAGCACACACCCTGGCCAGAGACTGTACAGCCTGCTGCCATCAGGGAAGAGACTGAGATCCTTAAAATGCAGGACAAACAGGCTGAGGAACAGTTTCTTCCCTTGGTCTATGAGACTCCTCAACTCTTCTCATTTGTTTGTTTGATGCACAGCCTCATTTGCTCTCTTGTCCATTTTTTTGCTGCTTGTTTTCCATTTTACAACATATCATAATTTATTTCTTTGTACCTGGTGTCTTTCCTTGCACACGATGTCTTTTAGTGTTGTGTATATATGTATGTTTTTATTAATGTACATAGTATGCATATTTTTAGCAGTATAGCTTGTACATATGTACATTTTATGATTTTTTTCATTTTAACTGATATATATTTTCATTTTTACCTATTGTCTAGCACCGTTCAGTGGAAGCATAAGCTTATTTGTCATACCAGTATGATGACAATAAACATATTCTGATTCTTCCATAGAAGAGGTAATGACAGGATTGAGGATGTCCTCAAAGTATTCCTTCCACCATCCGATATTATTGCCAGTTGAGGTCAGTACCGGTAGTCTTCCTCCATGGCGTCCCCCGAAGTTCTCCCAGACCTGAGTTTTTGCCTCCACAATTGCTTGGACTGCAGTTCACTTGGCCTGCTGGTACCTGTCAGCTGTTTCGGGAGTCCCACGAGCCAATAAGGCTCGATAGGACTCCTTCTTCAGCTTGACGGCAGCCCTTTCTTCCAGTGTCCACCACCGGGTTTAGGGGTGCCGCCACGACAGGCACCGGAGACCTTACGACCACAGCTCCGAGCAGTTGCTTCAACAATGTCCCCAATGTCTCAATGTCCCCAACCTCTCTTGGGATCTGGGAGAAGCTCTCCCGGAGGTGGGAGTTGAAAACCATGCTGACAAAGGGTTCCGCCAGACGTTCCTAACAGACCCTCACAACACATTCGGCTCTGCCAAGCCTGTCTGGGTTCCTCCTCCACCAGCGAATCCAATTCACCACCAGGAGGTGATCGGTCGACAGCTCTGCTCCTCTCTTTACCTGAGTGTTCAAAACACACGGGTGAGGTCATATGACACGACAACAAAGTCAATCATTGATCTCCAACTTAGGGTTTCCTGGTGCCAAGTGCACATATGGACTTCTTTGTGCTCGACCACAGAAGTCCAATAACAAAACATTCGGGTTCAGATCAAGGAGGCTGTGCGTCCCAGTCCACGTGGGCGTTGAAGTCCCCCAGTAGAACAATGGAGTCCCCAGTTGCAGCACTGTCCAGCACCTCTCCCAGGGACTCCAAGAAGGCTGGGTACTTTGCACTGCTGTTCGGCCTGTAAGCCGAGACAACAGTGAGGCAACTCTCGCCCACCCGAAGGCGCAGAGATGTGACCCTCTCGTTCACTGGGGAGAACTCCAACACATGGCGGCTGAGCTGTGGGAGTATAAGCAAACCCACACCAGCCCGCCGACTATATCTAGCTGGTACCTCTCAAGCTCGCTCGCAAGCTCAGCCCCCCCACCGCCGACGAGGTGACATTCCATGTCTCTAGAGCTCATCTCTGTGTTCGCAGACCGGGTCGCCAGGCACCCTGCCACCCAATTCACACTGCACCTGGCCCATATGGTTCCCTCAGTAGGTAGTGAGTTCACTGGAGGTCAGGCCCACGTCACCCCTTCAGGCTGAGCCTGGCCGGGCCCCATAGACAAAGGCCTGTCCACCAGGTGCTCACATACGAGCCCCAACCCCAGGTCTGGCTCCCAGGTGTGGCCCTGGCTGCGCCATACGTAATGAAAACGTAATGACCTTTGTTTTTATACTTTTCATAAGGGCTTTTGAACTGCTCTCAGTCTGGCCCATCACTCAGGACCTGTTTGCCATGGGAGACTCTATCAGGGGCATAAAGCCTCCGACAACATATATCCTTAAAATCATACAGACACTCAAACTCCCCCACCATGTTAAGGTGGCAGTTCAGGGGGGGAGCAAAGCAAATATTTAGAATTTAAAATGGTTATTACGGCACTATTTCTTTAAGATCTGTTCTCAGATGTAAAGTGCGTTATAAATAAAATCCATTATTATTATTCATATCATCATCATCATCATCATCATCATTATTATTATTATTATTTTTATTATTATTTCATGGCACTGTGACTGCATGGATGTCAATGTCATTTTTTCAATGCTTACCACATCCACTCCTCTTACTTTCAAAGTGAACATTAATTACTTCAGCACCAACAAGGGGATTTAATTTTGAAATGAACACTATGGCTGTACACAAAGAAATGATCATATTATTAATTTGAACTTTGCGAAATCAGACATAAAGCAAAACAATGTTTCTGATTTCCTATAAATAATATTTTTGTGTACAGCCATATTGTTAATCACTACTATTGTCTAATCATGTGATTTCACGTTTTGTTTTTCAGTTATTGATATTTATATTTAAAAAATTAATCTCCCATTTCTTTTTTTTTTTTTTTGTCCTGCAGATGGTGTGTGCAAATGTATCTTAGCCTTAGCTGGACCAGAGATAGAGGAAGAACTTAAAACAGGTAAAACAAAAAAAGGCTGTTGCTCCTTTTTAATTGACTAGCTTCTGACTAAATTTGTTTACATGTGTTTTGTTTGTAGCGACAGTAAACCCAGGAAGCATGGTTTTCACTCAACCAGGACGGTTCCCCTGCAAAGCCATTTTACACGTGTGGGGAGAGAAATCCGCCAGCCGCATTGAAAAGATCTGTCAAGATATTATCAAGTGCTGCGAATCAAACCACTACACTTCTGTAGCAATCCCTGCAATCTGTGCTGGTGGGTTCATGGAAAATGGAAGATTTACGCTTTCAGGAATCACTTTTAACTGTCCCAGTTTGGTTTGTTGTGCAGGAACCGACGGGCTGCAGCCTGGACTCGTGGCAGGAGCAATCCTTCGAGGGATCAGGAGCGCCACGACTTCCACTCACCTTCACACCCTGCGCAATGTCCGCCTAATCCTGTACAAGATGGATGTGTTCCTGGCATTTCAGGAGGAAGTCATGCAGATGTTTTCCCCTGCTGTATACTGCACAGGTGAAGTGCAGCTTTGGCTTCTCTGTCATTATTGAGAAAGCTGTCTGTTCCAGTGAGGCGCGGCAAACACGTTTTAGTTCAGGGGCCACATTCAGCACAACTTCATCTTGACTGGACAGCAACGATAAAAGAAAGTCTTTAAATTTAAACAATTTCAACTGAAAATGACAACAACCTCAACATGAAGCCTTTTTAATGAAAACCTCTGTTACGTTGTGCGCCAGTGGCTCAAGAGCAGATCGTAAAATGAACAATGGAAAACAAAATTTACTATTTTCACTGAGGAGATCTGAGGTGCAGGAGTCCACAGGGACTCAAGGGACTGGGAGAATACTATAAAAATCCAGAACGAAAGATGACAACACTATATAAAATATGAATATAACATTAGTAAATACAATAGCCAATATACAAATGTTAGTGCATGTAATAAAGTGTGTGTCTGTCAAGGTGCATGACGTGTGTAGGTCCAGGCTCGGTTATTGTTTAACGCCCCCCACCAAGAGGCGTTGAAGAGCCGCATGGTGAGGGGAAGTAACGATCTCCTCAGTCTTTTGGTGGAGCAGGACAGTGAGAGCAGTCTGTGTTCCGGAAAGCTGCTCCTCTGTCTGGAGATGGCGCTGTGCAATGGATGGTCTGGATCGTTTATGATAGACAGGAGCTTGTTAAGTGTTTGTAGCTCTGCCACAGATGTCAGGCTGTCCAGCTCTGTGCCAACAACAGAGCCTGCTGTCCTAAAATTTGCTTGGTGGTTTCGTGGACCAGATTGGAGCCTTTTGAGGGCCCACTTTGGCCCAAGAGCCCCAGCCCTGCTTTAAATTATAATTTAGATAAAAGTATATTTTATTCAATGAGTTGATTTAAAAAAAAATTTTTTGCCCATTTTCAGGTGCCCTGCCTAAAACACAGCAACAACAGCCTCGGCTGTCAGCGAGCGCAGACGTCAGCATCCTCACCATCCTCAGCAACACTCCTGCAAGTCAGTCTGCCTTTCTGTTCCTGGGTCTCTCCAGGAAGAGTGTTGACGACGCCATGGCGAAGCTGAAAGATCTGTATGAGAAACAGTGCTCCACTCACACCTTCAGAAAAGAGGAGCTGGACAGCCTCGTACAGGATGACGTGACAGAGCTGATGCAGCTTATCGACACTCAGGGACTGCACATACAAAATGACCAGTCAGGCAACTTATCTGTGAGCGGACAAAAAGAGGGCGTCACCCAGGCGGTGAATTTCATCAATGCAAGTCTCGACGGTAATCTAAGGAGAGAAGTGACAATCAGAGAGGAAGAGGAACTGTACACCCGTGTGGTTTGGTGCATCATGAGCCACAATGGTCTCTGGGAGAGACTTCCCAAAACTGCAAATTACAATTTGGAAAAACAAGACATTGCAAGGGGAATAGTGGATGCACATGGAGTCACGTGGATGGTAGATCTAAACAACATGGAGGCCACATATCTCATGGTTGGAGAGCCCAGGAAGCTCAAACGACTGGAAAACCTGCCAGGTAAGAAGATGGATGTCAGGAGTCACAACAGTGAACCCTAGTGGACACATTCAGCATAGCAGTTCCTTCTGTTGAAAAATTTCAAGTCATGTGTTTTTAAAAATATATATAATATTCACACTTTGCAGTACCATCCTGTGAAGATTCTCAGTTTATCGTTCTATTTTGTTCCTGGTCTCAATGTCTTCCAGACTTCACCATGCCTCTGTACTGGGACAGCATGGCCCCCGGGGAGAAGGTGAAGGTGGTGGCAGTGCTGCCTTCCTCTGCAGAGTACCGAGCTTTGAAGAGTGCCTTCAGAAAAACTGAGAGCAAGACTGTAATGAAAGTAGGTGGTTCCCAATGGAGATATCTATACCCTTTTTGAAAAAAGGAACCGTTTTTAAATTCAGCCGCAAGTTGTTGAGTTATTTGCAGGCCTGTAATGTTATGAAGTAGTCATGTAATAGACTCCCTCACAGAAAAGTATATTTCCCAAAAAAAATCAATAAATCACCTGGATTAATATCATCTTTTTGTTTGTAACAATGCAGAAGTTTCACAACGGAACAGAAGGAGATAGACTCCTCTACTTAATGACTCATGATCTTTTGTTTTTGTTGCTAGATTGAGCGTTTGCAGAACATCCATCTGCGGCGCGCTTACGAAGTCCAGAAGAAGCACATGTCAGAGAAGAACAAGCAGGAGGGGGGAGCGAGGGAAAAACTTCTGTATCACGGGACCACCAAGGACAGCTGCAACTTCATCACAGAGACCGGCTTTAATCGTCGTTTCTGTGGCCAAAACGGTAAAGATCTCCATAGAAAACTATGACTACTGCTTCTCTCCTTCCCTCTCTGAAAAACAGTATGAGGGGCTTTTGAAATTTAAGTATCTTGTTTGGGTCAGGAGATGAGGACTCTGAGCGTCAGAATCTGCTGATGTAGAAGGTAAAACTCATTTCATTGCCAAGCAAATAGTTGAACCTAAAAAACCAAAGGTCCATCCATCCATCCATTTTCTACCGCTTATCCGGGGCTGGGTCACGGGGGCAGCAGTCTCAGCAGGGATGCCCAGACTTCTCTGTCCCCAGACACTTCCTCCAGCTCCTCTGGGAGGATCCCGAGGTGTTCCCAGGCCAGCTGTGAGACATAGTCTCTCCAGCATTTCCTAGGTCTTCCCCGGGGTCTCCTCCCGGTGGGACATGCCCGGAACACCCGCCAAGGGAGGTCCAGGAGGCATCCTAAAGTTTAGGATGCCTCCTGGACCTCGCCAACTCGAATTCTGATTGGTTGAAGCAACTGTCTGTTTGACGCTTCACTTTACTTTACTGCGCCATCAGGAACGGACTGTGAAGGCCTCGGGCAGATTTCTTTGACCCTAGCAACAGATGATGCCTGAAATCTGATTGGTTAAATGATTTAATATGAAAAAAACATGTGTGGAAGCAGCGCAACCACGGGAAAACTATGAAAGGAACTGGAACATACCATTTGGAATCATTTATTAAGTATTTATGGACAAAATATAATTTACATCAGTCTGTAATTCAGATACTTTTTAGGCCAGCAGAGAAGGCCTTGCAGGCCCTGACGGCCCACCACTGTCTTAAACAGATACCCGAGCCACCTCAGCTGGCCCCTCTTGATGCGGAGGAGTAGCGGCTCTACTCCGAGCTCCTTCCTGGTGACTGAGCTCCTCGCCCTATCTCTAAGGGAGCGCCCAGCCACCCTACGAAGAAAACTCATTTTGGCCGCTTGTATCCGGGATCTTGTCCTTTCGGTCATGACCCAAAGCTCATGACCATAGATGAGGGTGGGAACGTAGATTGACCGGTAACCAAAGGTAAAAAAAAAAAAATAATACATTAATATCATAAAGGAGCTAAGTAAAGCTCAAGAGCACAGAGATAAGAGCACACATGAACAGACAAGAAAGCACAATTTATAGGAGAGGCTCCACTTGAAGACGATCACACTCTCAGGAAGACATCAAAGCAACAATCAAACATGACGAATAAAAGGCAAGGAACGTTAAACCGGAGATCCAGTTCAACTCACAAAGAAGAAAAGACAGAAAATAAACACTGACATTAAATATGTCTAATCCCCTGTTCATCTCATCCTCAGGAACTGCATATGGTGCTGGTGTTTACTTTGCTGTGAAGGCATCTTACTCAGCCCAACCGCAGTACTCCAAGCCAGCTGAGGACAGCTCTCAGGTCATGTTCGTGGCTCGAGTGCTGACCGGCATCTACACTCAGGGCGACAGCAGCATGAACATCCCTCCTCCTCGAGACAGCCAGCAGCCCAACGACCGCTTCGACAGCGTGGTGGATCGAATGGACAAACCCCAGATGTACATCGTGTTTCACGACAACCAGGCTTACCCAGACTATCTCATCACCTTCAAATGAGGGGGAAATACTGAGGGGAGGTCCTGCACAGCTGAAAACAGCTGGTTTTTCTCTATAGGGCCACATTGTAACATAATCTCAGGGTATCATTTAGTTCTTGTAGTTCAGTTATAAACTGTGCCAACTGAAGTCATACTTTAAAGAAGAATTATTGTCTGTGTATTATTTACTGTGTGTAGTCAAAATCAAGGTGGTGTGATGCTGATCGCCTTGATAAATAAATGAATCAATAAAATTGCAACAAACCTTCAAATAAACTGCCTTTTTCAACTGTAATCAGAAAATTAAATGAGCACAAATTGGAACACATATTCCTTATTAGTATGAATAATTTAAGAAAAATGACAGAGGGTTAAAAGCAAAAATACATTAAAACAAAGAGCAAAAGTGAACTAGAAAATTCCAGAGGAAATTTTACTTTGTGCCTACCAGCTGCTGCTGACAGTGATCTGTGTGTGTGTGTGTGTGTGTGTGTGTGTGTGTGTGTGTGTGTGTGCGTGTGTGTGTGTGTGTGTGTGTTTGTTTATATAACACCTCTATATTCACTGTGAGCTCTGAGCTGAGATCAGCCACGACAGTCAGCAGGTGTGTGTGTTGCCATGGGGACCAGCTGCAGTCAGCAGCCACAACAGTGATTCAGCAGTTTCACCCAGTTCGTATGGTTGAATAAATGTTTATTGTCTCATGCTAGCTGTTGCCAAAGCTGTCCGTCCCTGAGAGTGGGATCCCTCCATACTGTGGTTCTCCCCAAGATTTCTTCTTTTCCCACTGGGTTTTTGGAGTTTTTTCTTGCCGGATGTGAGGGTCTAAGGCAGTGGTTGCTTCGTTTTGTTATGTTGCTGTGAATTTGACATATTAACGTTATGCTTATTCACTGTTTTTATTTTTACCAACCAATGTAACATCTTGAAGCCCTCTGAGGCAACTGTTGTTGTGATACTGGGCTATACAAAAATAAATTGATTGATGGGGGGGAATAAATGTCTTTTCTCGAGAACTGAAGAAGTTTTTTTTTGTCTCTGGGTGACTGTCATCTGTTTACATGGATGTTCCTACAGGAATAATGATGGAATATTGTGGAGGAGATACTCTCAATAGATAAACTGACGATTGATTTGAGGACTAAAGCAGAAAGCCATGAGCAAAGATGGGAAAAATATGCAACAGAAAGTATTGCCTGTAAATGCCTTTATTTTTGAAGGGCATCACTTCTTTTTACAATGAGCCTTTCCTTTTTTTGTGAGTGAAGTGTCAGTTGCCATGGCTCCATGGAGGCGCTTGCTTGGAGGAAACCAATAAAATTCGCTATAAATACACTTAAATATTTATTGAATTGTATTGTAACTCGTCGAATAAGGATTTTTAGTGTCATGTACTTATTGTTCGCATCTGTTCTTTAACTCTTAAGCTCTACAGATCTGAAAAGTCTGATGAAAGTTATTTACCACCTTAACGGCTGAAATCATCAGCACCTTGGAAAGCAGAAACAATGTGTGAATAGTGTACATTGTTTCTATTGTTGGTGAATGGGCGAGGTCCTTTACTTAAGAATGTCCTTGTTTGTTTGCTTATTAGTATAGCTGTGCAATGTGCATATATTGTATTAGTAAAAACCTACAACATAAATCTAATTGTCTAAATTATTTGGACTTGTGTAAGAATCACTTGTATTGTGTGATGCTAAAAAGAAGTGTTTGTTTTTCGTTTTATCCTTTTTTGAAGCTTTCACGCCACGGTATTCACTGCGTCTATCACTACGTTTACATGCAGCTAAAATTCGGGTTCAGGTCAATATCTGGGTTTCTGAAACATTAGGAAAACCCCGTTTACATGCTTTAACAGACAGAGTTACCCCGTTTACAAGCCAGCGCATTCAATCGGGATATCCCTTTCCAAACCACGGCGCACGTAGCTGTTCTCAAAACAAAACAGCTCTGACCGGAGCGGCTTTGTGTTGCCAGATTGGGTGGAGTTTCCGCCAAAGCAAGCTTCTTTATTAAAGCTAGGGTTGGCGATCTTGGAAAACTAGCATGTAGCACGAATGTAGCATCTCCCCAAGGCTCCGCCCAGCTCCCACCCCATTGGAGGAGCTCCGTTGGGAGCGGAGACGCAGAGATGTTCCGTGCGCGCAGCCCTTCCGCGTCCAGTGCGTTCCTGGCGTAACCTGTCCTCAGCGCTTCGTTTCTTTGTTTTCCTTTATTTGCACTATGCCAAGTATGGCGCACTCACCGGTAAGTAAAGCCCCAAACATTCTTCTCCGCCATTCTGCAATGACGCTCCGTCCTTCTACGCGCGCACTGAATCAGGGTCAGTGCACGCCATTGACATGTACGCGCAGGGGGCAGGTCGAACGGCGAAGGGATTTGATTGGTTTAAAAAAAGGTGTCCCGTCAAGACTATTGGTTGCTGTTTTTCCCGTTTTACTCCTGCTGTAGATAGCGGATATTTTCCAAACTACTTTAAGAACACGCTATGAATTGTTTCCCATCGGGTCATAAAGATCATTTTAACCAGTATTTAAAAAAATGTATCTCATTCAAATCGCCAACCCGAGCTTCAAACACGTTGGATGGGTTGATTAAATGATTATGTGTTCATGACGTGTTTTTTTTATCATACAAATACGGTTTTAACGTGCATTTTCAACCAAGATGGGGGTTTGGGCTGCTTTCTACGAGTTTCAGATGTTTTTACGGTCTAGATAGACAGATCTGGCAACCTCCTCCACTGGTCTGCAGAGGCAGACAGTGCTGCGGTGAATCCGTTCTGTGGACGGAACGCAGACAGAACGGTTGTTCTGTTGTTCATGATTTTTCTGCAGGCCGTACAAATCGCCAACTTTCAGAAGGAAGCATGTGCGACATGCGCGCTCAGAATAACAGTTCCTATCGTGCGTCACGGAAGCCTCACACGGACAAAAGTGTGGTGAGTTTCGCGCCTACTCGTTGCTGGACTCAAAAGACCATGATTCATTGCGGATGGGAGCATGCGCAGAACCAAAAACAATATCCCTTAACTCGTTATCTGTTTACACGGCGGCACTTTCGAGTTTGAAAACGAGTAACCTAGCGGTCTTTATCGGGTTTTACAAATCTCGAACATGAGCTTTTCTGGGTTTTGGCGGGTGTTTACATGGCCACACGCTACTGAGTTTCGAGTTTGAATAGGGTTTGAAAAGGGTTATTGGCTGCATGTAAACGTACTATATGATGATTGAAAGTCTTCAAATAGTTACATTTTAAGAATATTTTTAAGCTTAGCACGACATCTAGAGGCACTAAGTGGTATTACTGCAGGTTCTATTATACACCATTATTCTTGGGAAAAAAAATTCCTATGGTGCAACATTAATTACATTATTGACAAGCACTTTCTCCTCAATATTTAAGTCAGAGCACATTTAAATGTACCTGACTGGATAAATGGAAGAAAATCCCACTTCAAAAGGGAAAATAACTTCATGTAATCCTCATCTTTCAAGGAAGTGAAGCTGAAACGGGTCATTCCTTCAGTTCAAACTGACACTCAATCTGGGAAGAAGTTTTTAAACAATTAAATTCAAGGCTGCTCTTGAGCAGGGACCACCAGTATGATAGATGATGGAAATGTTGTTAGGCCAGAGGAAGCTTTCTTTTTTTTAAATAAAAAAAGGAGAGAAAAAACACAACCTTACAATAACTTCTTTACACATTTTATTCCAAGGATGTTTCTTGAACGACTTAAAAAGGTTCTTGTGAAGAAGTTTTTCCTTGATAGTCTTTTAAACCCAGGTAAAATAGAATTTGGCAATTTTTCATTGTTTTTTGTTTTTACTTTGTAACCTACAACATTTTAAATTGTTCGAAGCCCCAGTATCTGCTTTGATACTAAATTGGTGAAATAATGGTTGCTGTGGTGCAACTTTAATTACATTATTGTCAAGTGTTTTCAGAAGACATTTCAATGTACCTGAATAGATAAAAAGAGGAAAATACCACCTCAAAGGGTCTATAAACTGCAGTATGCATCTGTCTGTGTGTTTAGGTAATGAGAAGGAGGTACTTATTGAAAATTAAAGTAAAAGGAGACATCCTGTCAGTTCAGTTGCAAACAGGCCACTGAGAAGAAGTTTTTTCAAGAAGGTTTTTTTTTCCAGGGCAAAATGGAAGTATACAAACATCCATTGTTTTTTGAAGCAAGAGGCATGACTAACAAGGAACAGGAGAAGGTGACAAGATACTTTCAGAAGAGAAGAGAGTCTGGAGGAGGTGAATGTGGAGTGATACAGAAACTTCCAGGAAACAGATATGTAATCCGTTTCAAGGACAAAGAAGGTAAGCTCTCTGCACTGGTTTCAATAAGCTCAGTATTAAATAATATTTCATATTTTGAGCGTCTTTGAGAAGTCTGATTGTGACATTTGCTGTTGACAGACCAGGAAAGGGTTTTGCAGAGACAGTTTCACACCATCTCTCTTCCTGATGGAGAAATTCGACTGACTGTGAGTCGGATCAATCCAACAGAAACACCGGATCAACCAAAGACCAGTCAGACACAGGTCAGTTTCAGTGACTTTTATCAACCCTCGGGTCTCCAGGAAACTCTTCTATCAGCTCTCAGTAATAAACACACCTGTCCGTTCCGATACTACTAAATCATTCAGTGGCGCTACTTTTCCCGGGGTCTTAAAGCTGGGGTTGGCAATTTGAATGAGATACATTTATTTAAATACTGTTTAAAATGATCTTTATGACCCGATGGGAAGCAATTCATATCGTGTTTTTAAAGTAGTTTGGAAAATATCCGCTATCTACAGCAGGAGTAAAACGGGAAAAACAGCAACCAATAGTCTTGAGGGGACACCTTTTTTTAAACCAATCAAATCCCTTCGCCGTTCGACCTGCCCCCTGCACATACATGTCAATGGCGTGCACTGACCCTGGTTCAGTGCGCACGTAGAAGGACGGAGCGTCGTTGCAGAATGGCGGAGAAGAATGTTTGGGGGTTTACTTACCGTTGAGTGTGGCATAACTTGGCACTCGTGCAAATAAAGAAAAACGAAGAAACGAAGCGCTGAGGACAGGTTACGCCAGGAACGCACTGGACGCGGAAGTGCTGCACGCACCGCGCGCGCCGCGAAGGTCTCCGTGTCCCAGGGAGCTCCTCCAATGGGGTGGGAGCTGGGCAGAGCTAGCTAGGCGGAGCCGTGGGGAGATGCGACATACTAACGCTAGTTTTCCAAGATCGCCAACCCTAGCTTTAACTTTTGAGTGGAAGTATTTTTCTTGGATAGTAAGTTCCACTACAAGAACCCAAATGAAAATAATAACACATTTGAGTAGAGCACATCCATAACAATCAAACACATGATTAAAATAAGAGTTACATTAAATTATATAATGAATAAAACATTCTGATATAAATGAATAACTACAAAGCAAAGTTTATTAAAACATTTCCAACAAGAGTACAAGCTCAAAAAGTGAATCTCATTGTTTATTGTATTTATGCTGTTTTAGTTCTTGTAACACAAAGTTTGTATTTTTTTCTGCTCAAAATAAATACTTGATTAATTTATATGAACATGTGATGTACAAATAAAACTCAAAGGAGCTTACTAGTGTTTTGTCTGATTAGGCCACGAAAAAGAGAAATATAAAAAAAAAAACCTAACATAAATCGTGTGATAGTAATGGTAGTAGTGCAAATATCCAATTAAAAGGCAGTTGAATAAACAGTAAACCAAATATTCAATATAAATGATCTGTCCTTGGATTTATCGCTGTATACTCACAAACACAGAAGTATATATTGAAAAAATGATACTTATGTTACTCTGATGTCCGTATTCAGCCATCGGAACAACATACTGTAGTTAAAACTGTAGTTAAGTTACTTTATGTCTGTATTTGGTCGTTCAAAACAATGGCTATGCTACCCTGATGGCGGTAGGATTTGCATGCATCAATACTTATTTGCAGTCCATTATAATCATCTACTGGAGCATCGTAGTAAACCTTTGAATGATACTCTGATAAAGTATGCTCGCCCGATAGAAACAGCACACCAGGTATGCTGATTCGACGGAACATCTCCTCCAATCAAAGAGCTCCATGCTCCAGGTGATAACCACTGGCGATGTCGGGAGTAGTCCTCACCATAGATATGTTATAGAGCACAAGATGCCTTAAAGCTCGTGTCCGGAGTTTTGAAAGAGAGAGGGGTTTTTTTTTTTTAAATCCAATGTCTCAGGTTCTGCCCTCCCTCTGCTTTCATGAGCGACCAAGCCACGCCCCTTTAATTGTGCACGCTATTATCTGTCGGGTGAAAATGAGAGCCTCCGAGTCCTACAGCATCCTCCATGTTTAGCTGTTTACGGTGGATGTTCAGCAGGCCATGGATATATCCGAGGTAAGCGCGGCGGCTACTGCGTACCTAACTGACCTCTGCCTGGGCGAGTGCGTGTGCTCTCTGGCTGCTCCACACTTTGATTGACAACACGAGAATGCGGAAGCTCGAAATCTATTGGCTGAAGTTGACCGGCGCTTTTTCGGATAACACGGGGGTCTATGAGACGAAGGCGGAGCTCATAAATAAATTTTTATATTGCTTTATGCTAATATTATATTGTAGTATCGAACCAGACTGACACATTTAAGCTCTGTTGAAAAATGATACATACGTTGGAAACGAACGGAAACTCCGGACACGAGCTTTAAGGCAGACTCCACGACGTCCACAGAGGTTGGCCATCTTAGTACAGGAAAGCTGTTCGCAGGGGTCTCAAACTTCAGTCCTCGAGGGCCACAAACCTGCATGTTTTCCATGTCGCCCTGCTTCAACACAGTTGATTGCAATGAGGCTCGTTATCAGGCTTTCTGCTGAACTTGGTGACGAACCTTCATGAGATTCAGGTGTGTTGAAGTTCACTGATGGGGAAACTGTTCCCTCCAGTTCATAAAGGACACTCTGAAAGAATTGCCAATTAGGTGCACATTCAGGTGGATAGTGAGTATCAAAAATGTAGAAGCTCTTAAAGCACATGTCCACCGCTGCAAGAGCAGTCTGTGCCTCAATAACCTTTCCACAGATGATGGCAAAGGCCTGGGAACAAAGTATCCCATCCCCCAGCAACAGGATGTAAGGGTAGTCCCTGGGCTTCCCCAAGTGTTCCACCATGTTAGTTCCAACCTATGATGAGAAAAAAAAAAGAAAGAAAGAAAGAAAGAGAAGAAAAAACAAAGATAAGTACCGTATTGGCCCGAATATAAGACGATGTTTTGTTTTCCAGAAATTGCATCCTAAAAAGTGGGGTCGTGTTATAATCGCGGACTGACAGTAGATGGTCAATACGCCTCCGCGCCGCTAGATGGAGCCAAAGTATCACTGACCAGAGGGCGAGTGGAGTGATGAAATGAAATCAAATGATCTGATGAAAAATGGCGGATCATCTGGAACAAAGGGGCTGAATGCTGGACAACTGAGCAAACAACAGAGGCGAAGTTATGATACCAACTTTAAACTGATGGTGATCAACACAGCAGAGTCATCAAACTACTGCCAAGCCGCCAGGAGATCTGGTGTAGCAGAGTGCCTCGTTCAATATTGGAGAGCACAGAAAAACGCTCAGAATGCTAACACTATGAGAAAAGCTTTCCGTGGTCCCAAGAGCGATGCTAGAGAGAGACTGATAGAAGGGTGAGTGAAAAACGGAATCACTGAAAAACGGAAAGACAGAATGCCCACCACCAGAGCCGTGATTCAAGGCACTGGACAGTTATCTACATCATTTATGCAGTTTTGACCCCTTGAGGCTTATTTGTTGCTTATTGTTTCTTATTTTGAGAAAAAGAATATATTTTTTATTCAATACTCTAGTAATAATTTTTCATTTTATATCTCGTGAAATGTTATCGCAGTTGTGGGTTTTTGAGTTTATAATAATTGTATAATAAAAAGTTGTTTTATGAGTGACCTTATTGTCTTCAGCATTTTTTATTTATTTTTTTCACAAAATGATCTTTGAAAAATAGGGGTCGTGTTATAATCGGAGTCGTCTTATATTCGGGCCAATACGGTATTTCTACTGGAGCAGAGCAATTGCGATCAGTGGTCTGAAACAATTTTATGGAGTTCTCTAACGATAGTGCTTCATGAAATGAGTAACACTCAAACGTATGCTGTGTCACTCATTCTACACAATCTTTACAAACTGTGCCTTGTTGTAAAGTGGAAGCAGGTTTTCCAACAGTGTAAATGAACAATTTCACTAAATTTATATTTCAACTTAAAGAGAGACTTCACCACAGACGAATGCAACACACACCTGAAAAGATAACACGAAAGAGATAAGGCAGGAAGAGGAGTCCTTTAAGGGAGCCCTGCCATGAGCTAGACCAGCGTTTCTCAAACTTTTTAAACGGAGTACCATCTCAGAAATAATTAGGCTTTCCAAGTACCACTATGATAACCAAAGTAAAAAAAAAAAAAACACCCACAGGAAGCAGGTATATTTCTAATAATCTTGGTCTTTATGTTTTCGTTTAAAGCTCGTGTCCGGAGTTTCCGTTCGTTTCCAACGTATGTATCATTTTTCAACAGAGCTTAAACGTGTTTGTCTGGTTTGATACTACAATATAATATAAGCATAAAGCAATATAAACATTTATTTGTGAGCCCTGCCTTCATCTTATAGACCCCCATGTTATCCGAAAAAGCGCCGGTCAGCTTCAGCCAATAGATTTCGAGCTTCCGCTTTGTCATGCTGTCAATCAAGGTGTGCACGCAGCCAGAGAGCACTGCCCCAGGCAGAGGTGAGTTAGCTCTGCAGCAGCCGCCCGCTGACCTCGGATATATCCATTGTCTGCTGAACATTGAAGAAATACGATCCTCGTTGTTAGTTTAGTATTTTAATCACAACGATGAGGGAGCCCTATGAACAATATACACAATGTAAACAGATGCTAATAAACACAAAAAATAAGCAACAAGCTGCCACTAGCAATTCTAAGATAAGAATAAGTCACAGAAACAATATACTGGACTAACTAGGCTTGAAAGATTATACTACTGACAAACTTTAAATACTTACAACAGTAATATATATCAGCATGAATATATATCCTGGAGAAGTGAAAACGTTCACAGAGTGGGACTTTCTAAAGACAACAACACACCCTCTCAGACAGGCGGAACATGGAAGTAACTTAATACTAGCGCTGCACTGCCACCTAGTGGACGGCGGTAAACTCTGCAAACATCCACCATAAACAACTAAACATGTAGGATGCTGTAGGAGTCGGAGGCACTCATTTTCACCCGACAGCTTATAGCGTGCACAATTAAAAGGACGTGGCTTGGTCACTTATGAAAGCAGAGGGAGGGCAGAACCACGAAACGTTGGATTAAAAAAAAACCCTCTCTCTTTCAAAACTCTGGACACGAGCTTTAATTCTGTCAGCCACAGTTAGCAGAGGCATAACACTAGAACTGTCACACACAAAGGGGCAACCCCTCTCACTTACACCCTCACTCTCTCTCTCTCTCTCTCTCTCTCTCGGTGCATGCTGGGAGTGGGCGGCGGCTGGAGTGTGTGAGAGCGTGGTGTGTGTTGTGTGGGGTTTAGCTTGTTTTTTTCTGTTTGTTTAAGTTGTTAATGTTCACTTTCACTGTAGTTTATTAATCACAGAGCACATTTATTAGTTTATATCGTTTATTTGGGTTCTTGGTGGGTTTTGCGGTCTGTTTGGGGGAGGTCTGGCTGCAGCCATGACCAGCCTCAGACAGCTCACCCGCAAACACGGGGTCCGGGTGGTGGCCCAGCTCCCCTGCAGCGTGGAGGACGTGGCCCTGGCTGTGGGGGAGAAAGTGGGCTACGACAATGTTAAGTCGGTCGCGAGGATGAACAGCGCCGTGGTGATCTTCCTGGACCAGGTGGAGCAGGCTAACGCTGTGGTGGAGTCGGGCATTACCGTCGCGGACAGGTTCGTCCCGGTCCAGCCGCTGTCTCAGCCTGCTGTCCGGGTCGTCCTGTCCAACGTCCCTCCCTTCGTGCCAGATGAGCTTCTGATCCGCGAGCTGTCCAGATTTGGAAAGGTGGTGTCCTCGGTGAAGGACATCCTGTCTGGATGTAAGTCTCAGCTGCTGAAGAACGCCGTGTGCCACAGAAGACACGTATTTATGATACTCAACAACCGGAGCGAGGAGCTGAACCTCCGATTCCGCGTGAGAGTAAATGATTATGATTACGTTGTCTTCGCGAGCTCAGCTGGCATGAAGTGTTTCGGCTGTGGACAGGAGGGACACACCATCAGGGCCTGCCCGGCCGCGTCTGCTCCATCTGGTTCAGCGGACTCCGGCTCTGCTGGGTCTGGCTCGGCGGAGGCGGACCTGGCGGGACCGGGTTCCGCGGGACCCGGCGCTGCCACCGCAGCCGCCCCGGCCCCGGCGCCGCGGGCCAACGCCTGGGGAGTCCCCCCACCGGCGGCGGCTCCGCGCTCCGGGCTCCTGGGGGACACGGCGGCTGGGGCTCAGTCCGAGCGGCCGACTGCGGCTCCTCGGACCTTCCCGATGAGGCGATCTGTCGTGGCCCCACAGGAGAGCACCGAGCACGGGGTGAGTAGTGTAAATACACCGGGTGAAGCAGCGGGTGGAGGCAGGGGAGAGGAGAGCGAGTCTGCCGGTGGCAGCCAAGTGTTTTTTAATTAATTTATTTGTTCTTATCCTGGTTTTAGACATCTCATTTATCATGGATGTTTTTAAGCTGGGTGTTTTAAACATAAATGGAGCCAAAGATCTGAGAAAGAGACAGTTTATGAGACAGCCACACTTAAGAAGATCGACGTCCTGTTCCTTCAGGAAACTCAGTGATTTTAGCATTGAAGCTGAATGGAGGAGGGAATGGAGGGGGGAGGCCATCTTAAGCCACCTTACTCCTCTCAGTGGAGGAGTGGGCCTCCTCTTCTCCAGGGCTTTTAACCCCGACTCACTGGAGGTCCAGCATTGTGTACAGGGGAGGCTGCTTTTAGTCAAAGCTCAGTTCCACCATTTTAAACTTGTATTTATTAACATTTATGCTCCAACAGCCGGTGCAGAGGAAGCAGTTTTTCCTCAAACTGATTGAGGTGGTAAGTGGGTGTGGGTCGGAGGACTATTTGTTTGTGGGTGGGGATTTTAACTGCACGGAAGATGCGACTTTGGATCACAACCATGCAGAGCCTCATCCAGCCTCTCAGCACGTCTTAAAGCAGCTGGTCCACTCTCAGGGCGTTGTGGACGTCTGGAGAAGGATGCATCCTGACTGTCGGCAGTACACCTGGTCCCACTGTAGAGAGAGCAGGGTCTCCTCAGCCAGGCTGGATCGTATTTATTGTTTTAAGCATCATTTTAATGTTTTTAGGAGGTGTGATATTTTACCTGTTGGTTTTACTGATCATTGTCTACTTTTAAGCAGTATTTTTATCAGGGATGTGAGGCCAGGGAGCGCTTACTGGCATTTTAACTCGGTTTTAACCTTTGATAGAAGTTTTAGGGAGGCTTTAATGTTTTTTTGGCAGGGTTTTAGACAGAGGAAGGGAGATTTTAGCAGTCTTAGGCAGTGGTGGGACCACGGTAAGACACAGATCAAACTCCTGTGTCAGCAGCACACCCTCAGTGTCACAAGTGATATCACCAGATCTATGAAGGATCTGGAGACCGAGATAGTGGAACTGGAGCATTTAAGTGAGTCCACAAGAAATCGAGGTGATTTTGAGAACCTCAAAAGGAAAAAAATGGCTTTAGCCGACCTGCTGAACGTTAAAGTGCAGGGCGCACTGGTTCGGTCCCGGTACCAGACCATCACAGGGATGGATGCTCCCTCTAGCTTCTTCTTTAGCCTGGAGAAAAAGGCCGGACAGGGGAGAGTGATCCACGCACTACTCTCAGACACGGGGGAGGAGATCACCGAACCATGCCAGATACAGAGGACGGCGGTGGGCTTCTACTCCTCCCTGTACGGGAGTGAGTTCACGGAGGAGCAGGAGCTCCTGGAGGGGTTCCTGAGGGGACTGCCTCATGTCTCCGAGGAGACCAACGAACAACTGGAGGCCTGCCTGGACATGCAGGAGCTGCGGACAGCGCTGCAGGCGATGCCAACGGGCAGGTCTCCTGGGATCGACGGGCTCACCGCCGAGTTCTACAAGGCGTTCTGGGACATCCTGGGTAGGGATGTCCTGGACGTCCACAACGAGTGTCTGGCCTCTGGTTCCTTGCCAGTGTCCTGCAGGAGAGCAGTCCTCACGCTGCTCCCCAAGAAGGGGAACCTGCAGGACATCAAGAACTGGTGCCCCGTGTCCTTGCTCTTTGTGGATTACAAACTCCTGTCCAAGGTCTTGGCCTCCAGGCTGGGGAGGGCTATGGAGCAGGTCATCCACAGGGATCAGACCTACTGTGTCCCCGGCAGGTCCATGGTGGACCACGTCCACCTGATTTGGGACGTTTTGGAAGTCTCTAGTTCTTTGGACATCGATGCTGGTCTGATTTCAGTAGACCAGGAAAAGGCTTTTGACCGAGTCGAACACAGCTTCCTTTGGAGGGTCATGGAAAGTTTTGGGTTCAGCGCTGGTTTCATAGCTAAGATCCAGGTGCTGTACAGGGACATTGAGAGTGTGCTGAAGATCAACGGCAGTCTGTGTGCTCCTTTTAGGGTGTGCAGAGGTGTCAGCAGGGCTGTGCTCTGTCTGGGATGCTCTATGTGCTCTCCCTGGAGCCCCTCCTCTCTAAGCTACGTTCCAGTCTGCAGGGTCTGCTTTTACTGGGTTTTAGTGAAAGCATGATTTTATCGGCCTATGCAGACGATCTTATTGTTTTTATGAGGAATCAGGGGGACGTAGATATTTTAGTTAATATTATTAAAGATTTTAATGTGGCATCCGCAGCAAGGGTCAACTGGGGGAAGAGCGAGGCCCTTGCTGTCGGCAGGTGGCATGGCGGTCTCCCAGTTCTTCCCCAAAATTTAACGTGGAGGAGGGAGGGCCTCAAATATCTTGGCATTTATGTTGGAAAGGAACATTTTGTTCAGAAGAACTGGGAGACCGTCCTGGAAAAGGTGGAGGCTAAGCTCTCCAAGTGGAGGTGGCTCCTCCCAAAAATGTCACTTCGGGGCAGAGTCTTGGTTTTAAATAACCTGGTCGCATCCCAGCTGTGGCATCGACTCACCAGTGCAGACCCTCCTCCAGGTCTCCTGGCTCAAATTCAAAAGAAAATGATAGATTTCTTCTGGGATGGTCTGCACTGGGTGCCACAGGGGGTGCTGTTTTTAGACAGAGAGGAGGGGGGCCAGGGCCTGGTCCACTTGGCCAGCCGGACCACCACTTTTAGACTCCAGTTCCTGCAGAGGTACCTCGCAGGACCGGCGGATCTGGTGTGGAGAGGCGTGGCCAGCTGCATCCTGAGGCGGGCCAATAAGTTGGGGTTGGATAATGTTCTGTTTTTGACTGATCCCAAATTTCTAAATCTCAAGGGGCTGCCTCCGTTTTACCAGAGTTTATTTAAATGCTGGGCCTTGTTTTCACGCAGAAGGTGCCTGAAAGCCGACTCTCTGCACTGGCTGTTGAAAGAACCCCTGATCCACGGATCCAGACTGGACATCAGCGGAGCCTCGACCCCCGGCCTGACCGGAAGGCTGATCCAGTCTGGGACCCTCACCGTGGGTCAGCTTGTGGATGCTGTGGGGCCGGACCTGAGCGACGCCCAGGCTCTGGGCTCTCTGCTGGGGATGCAGTCCATCCGGGTGTCCCAGGGGCTCCTGGAGAAGTGGAGGAGTGCACTGACGCCCAGAGACAGGAGCCTGCTGAGGAGGTACAGCCAAAGAGAACTCTCCCCGGATGCTGATGACCCCTTCCCCGAGGTGCTGCTGAGCCTGGAGCTGGGGGATCTGTCCGGTCCCCTCCTGAAGACCACACAGCCTGAAAGACTATCCTTGCATAAAGCAGACAAAAAGATTTTTTACAGGAATTGTGTGAAGAGCATCCACAAGGGTGGACTGAGCAACAAGCCCCCCACTGTGTGGTCACAGAGACTGTGACAGGCTGGATCTGGACCTGGCCCACAGTGGAGGATTTTATACAAGCTCCCCTTGAGAAAACGGACTGGAGACCTCCAGTGGAGGATTTTACACGGTGCCATTGCCTCCAATGCTTTTATCTCTGTCCTCAACCCTGCTGTTTTAAACACATGCCCCTTCTGCCATCAGAGAGAGAGACTGTTTACCACGTTTTTACCGAGTGTAAGAGGCTCACGGGCTTCTTCACTCTTTTAACGGCGGTATTTAGTCTTTTTAGTGTTGCTTTTACTGAGAGAACTTTTATCATGGGAGCTGGCTACAGACAAAAAGAAAAAAACAAGTGCCAGCTCCTCAATTTTATCTCAGGAGAAGCCAAGATGGTGATTTATGTCAGCAGGAGGAACAATGTTGAGGGCAGAGAAGGACAGGACGTCAGAGAAGTGTGGCAGGTCAATGTCAAATCCAGACTCTGGCTCGAATACCGGTTTTTTAAGCATAACAATGATTTAAACGCTTTTAAAGAGGTCTGGTGTTTTAAGGACATTCTGTGCTGTTTGGAAAACAATGAACTTCATTTTGCACATTTTTTAATTTGAAAATATGAATTGTTTTTAAGAGTCTGACAAACTATATCACTGTAAACTGTGTAAATAAAAGTGTGGTTTAAAAATAAAAAAAAAAATCTCTCTCTCACTCACCTCATGCAGCGTTGTTTGTTCCTAACGCTAGCAGTTGCCGGTTTGACACATTATATTAGAAGAGAAAAACTGAATGTGAATTACAGTGGATGTGACGTGTTTTAATTTGAAATTATGTATTTTGGTGGTATTATTTGTTTCTGAAAGTTCTGAATTTTAACTAATCTTCAAAGAATATATACATTTCTGTGATTCCCCCGCGTACCACGAGAGGGAGCTCACGTACCACCAGTGGTACGCGTACCGCAGTTTGAGAACGGAGGCACTAGACAGATCTGATTGGAGCAGCTAGATTGAGAGGTTGGGCCGAATGAAACAGCAGGTTCAGCCTCTCAGTTGTTCAAAGGTACATTACTTACAGGCATAACGTCAATGAAGGCTTTCTTCAATTCCTCCACAGTGGCCCTGACAAGTTTCCTGCCGTGTTTGAAAACAGGGGGACGGAGCAGGATAGGCAGCAGCGACAGAGCTACTTCTCCCCTGGCATCTGTAGGAGGACAATTTTAAGTATGAATATAGACTCAAATAGCCATATGACACGGTAAACTAATTGCAGATGACACAGTACTAATGAAAGTGTGGCGAGATGAATCGGGTGAAAAGAAGCCAGACAACGCCACCTTGGGAATTGCACCCAAGGAAATAACTAAAAAGTAATGATTGGTGAGGACACTCAGGTTCGCGGCTTAAGAAGCAGGAGACGTGGGTTCTGGCCAACAGAAAATATCTTTATTAAATATCAAATTTCAAAAAAACACATTCACTCTCTTTAAAAGACGGGGAAGAGGGGGAGCCCAAACAGGAGCTGAGGCTTACCGGTGGGACACGGGTAGTAAGGGGAATGAAGGCCTCTGAAGGATCACCCCAGACACACGTGGACACTCTCACTCGCTGAAAATAAAGGTGAACACACTCAAACAAAAAGGGGTGCGCAGCACATCACACAGGAGGGAGACCCACCACCCAGGGACACCGATGCCGCCACCGTCGTGCTCAGCTTCTGGAAGGGAAGGAAAAAGACAAGGGGAGTTAAAAAGGGTTTTTCCCCTCACATTCATGCATTCAAACAAAAAAAGAAATACCTGAATGAACTAAACACAAGTGGGCGGGCAGCCACAACTCACAAGTAAAATAAATAAATGCAAACCGGTAACTGCCACACCCGAACAAAAACAAAGGTAACTGGAAAACAACAAAGAATGAACACACAATTAAATAAAGAAACAATAACCAAAAGAACAACAAAATATACCAACACCTAACCCAAATATACTTAATCAAAAGAAAAGATGATAAAGTAAGCAGATCGCTTCTGTGTATTCCTGGCGTCCCACAAGCGTGTAATCAGCTCGGTCAGGAAGCCAGCAGGTCGACAGGGGTGCAGCAACCTGCAGACGGCGGGCTTCCAAGGAGCAGAGGCAGTCCAGGCGTATTTATTCGTGCCAACACTGGACTTCGAAGCCACCCAGAAGGACAAAACAGCTGGCGGGCTCCACGGCAGATTAGCCGCTCCTAATAAGCAATAAAAAGGGCAGTCATACACCTGCACGAACCAGCTAAGAATATGAGGGTGTCTAGACTGCGTACCTGGCAAACAAACATTTAACTGACACGCCCAGTAGGAGAGGTGGGGAGTCTGCAACCTCCCTACAGCCACCTAAACACAAACAGCTGATTACTGCCAGCTGATCATGACAGTAGGGCTGTGCCTCCAGAGGGAGAACTGTACTCACTCATCTAGCAGCAAGTTGACACCCAGATGAAGGGGGAATTGATCCCCAAACGCGGCCCAACAGGTAAGCACCGCTCGCACGGTTCACACCAGGAAGTGAGAAAGCCCAGGGGCGGGGTCTACTCCAGACTCAGCGGCAGAGGCTGCACCAGTGAGAATGGCCCTCTTTTATACACAGCTCCCCCTGGCGGGATTGGTTAATTATTACAAGCCAGGAGAGGGCCTCCTCCTGCTACAAAAGGAAGACATGAAGAGGATTAGCTTACCTCTGAACCTTTCAATGAGGCCTGGAAGTTGCCACAACAAAGTCATCCATTTGTAACAATCTGAAACATCAACAAACAGAGAGTCAATTCAGTACTCCAAATGTCTTCACGACATAAAAAAAAAACAAATATACACTATATCCACAATTACTCCATTCACCACCCATAGACAGCATGTTAAGCTATGCGGCTACAGGCGCTAATGCAAAACACAATTCATCATCCGTAGCCAGCATGCTAAGCGAGGCAGAATTAGCACCCCCCCCCCCCCCCCCCCCCTTGTCCTTGTGTGTGGCCCGGCTTGTGCCATGTTTGCTTGAATCCCTCAGATTAATGTTTCACCATCCATGAATCCCTAACATTTGTCAAGTGTTTTTAGAGGATATTTCAATGTACCTGATTGGATTAAAAGAGGAAAGTACCACCTCAAAGGGAAAATAAACTGCATCACGTATTGTCTGTGTGTTTAGGTAATAAGAAGGAGGTACTTATTGAAAACGAAAGTAGGAGACATCAGATGCAAACAGACGCTCATGAGACTGGAAGACATTTTTTCTTGAAAGTTTTTTTTTACGGAGGCAAAATGGAAGAATACAAACATTCATTGTTTTTTGAAGCAAGAGACATGACTGACAAGGAAAAGGACAAGGTGAGAAGATACTTTCAGAAGAGAAGAGAGTCTGGAGGAGGTGAATGTGGAGTTATACAGAAACTTCCAGGAAACAGATATGTAATCCGTTTCAAAGACAAAGAAGGTAAGCTCTCTGCACCTGCTTCAATAAGTTCAGTATCAAATAATATTTCCCATTTTCAGCATCTTTGTGAAGTCTGATTGTGGCATTTGCTGTTGACAGACCAGGAAAGGGTTTTGCAGAGAAAGGATCACACCATCTCTCTTCCCGATGGAGAAGTTCGACTGACTGTGAGTCGGATCAATCCAACAGAATCTCCGGATCAACCAAAGACCAGTCAGACACAGGTCAGTTTCTGTGCCTTACATTAATTGTAATGTGTTTGCGAGAAACTGCTACGTGAGCACTTCACAATGTTGTCAGACCAGTATTGCTGGTTTTTTTCTGTCAGCAGAGGTCAGTTTCAGTGATGTTTGTCAATTCCAATGCCACTAAAATCATTCAGTGGTGCTACTACACTCTAAAAAGTAACTCAGAGAAGCTTCTAACACCACTTGATTTAATACATGGATCCAAGTGAAAAATTGTAATTAGTTGATTTTGATAAATTTTCTAAGTTTCAAACTTATTTTTTTCAAGTTATGAATAAATAAAAATGTTCCTATTTACATCAACTTAATTTTGCTTGCAATTTGAACTCAAAATTCATTGTTGATGGGTTTAAAACAAAATTCAAGTTGTTATAACTTAACAAACTTGGCTGGACAATTTAATTTTGTCAAGGTTGACTTCACAATTTTAAGTTCCCTCTCGCCACACAACATGCCTGGACAAGTTCGACAGTGGTTTAGCAGGATGAAAAACCTTGATACAAGCAACATTTCATGGCGAGTAAAGTTTATTTCAAATAGTTGGAGTAAGGACACCACATCGGCATGGTTAGTGTTGGTCACAGCATAAAGGAAACAGGCTCTTTGAAGAATTTAACAATGATGATGGTAGTGTTGCAACGAATCATGGGAGTTTGGGATGAGATATTTGAGATTTAAACACTGATTTCATGATTTATTTCAATGTTCTGATGTTAATAGTGTTATTGGTAGTTGTGTTTGGTTGTGTTCTTGTTGTTCAGTTAATATAAATAGTTTAGTTACTTTTCATGTCAAACCTGGAATGAGAAGTATTGAGCATTTAATCTGCCCCTGCTACTACACTAAAACTTATAGAGTTCAACAGAACACTTCCCATATGCCTCTGGGGTTAATAAAGGCCTGTGTCTGCCTGTACAGAATCAGTTCACATTAGCTATGACAGTATTGTATTCCCAAATAATCACAATATTAAGGTTAATCAAAAACTGTCCATTTTAACTACTTAAAAGTGGGCAGCCAGTTTATTTGAGTTATCAACATAAAAATATTGCATTTATTAAGTAAGCAGTACTTAAAATGATCTTTGACTGAAGGCAAAAAATGAATTCACCCAAAGTAATATAGTTCGTTGGTTCAATGTAATTTCTGAGGTTGCCATAACTTAAAAAAAACTAATGCAAACTGTTGCATTGATTGTTTTTGTTGAGTCTAGACATTTCTTTTTAGAGTGTACTCTCTGGGTCATAAAATAGCCCCGCTGTCATTACACAATCTTGAAAACTACCTCGTCTGTTTTAAATATTCTTTAAATTCATTCCAAATTGCGTTGAAGTGTCTGTGCGGTGTTTTGGCTAAGCCGGCCAGCTCCCTCCTCCTCCTCTTGGAGAGAGCCCGGTCTCCTCCGCACCCAGCCTTCCAAATGTGAAACGCATGTTCTATATATTTATGTTCGTTGTTAAATGTCTAAATTTAAAATTGGCAGGAGAGCAAGCAGTTGTGCTTCCTGTTATTTTGTCAGATTTTATCAATAAAAGCTGTGTAGCAGCTATGTCACTAAGCAGGATGTGCTCATGCATGTCTTCTTCCTGAACACAGCGGTTGCCATGGGGATGGGTGCGTTTGATTTACTGCACCAGGATGTTTTCCACAACTGATTCACATTATCCACACACACCAAGACACAACCTGTGCACAGGGACAGGACGAACAATAAATTAAACCAACGAAATGATCTCATGATCTGTTAATCGATGCTTATTTTCAAGATGTTTAGCAGTAGTTATAGGGTTGTTAGTTTCCATAGTGTGTAATATATTGTTAAGTGTTTTTTACTTCCTGCCTGCTCCAACATTCTTATTCCACTTACATCAACATTGAATAACTATAGATATGTTGGGTGTTTTACTTTCTCAGATTTTCACAAAAACAAACACGAAAAGGCTCGAGAAGATTTACCATTTGGATGGTTTCCTCCTGTGTTACATGAGAGACAATCCCAAAGCTTTCAAATATCTCCAAAAACAACTGTCTTTAATTGGCTGTGAGATGGAGTTAAAGTGCAATGAAGAGGAGGCTGTGGTAAGGGGAGATGTGGATAAGGGCCTTGGAGGAGCCTTCGGAGGTGTTGCAGAGAAATGGGAGCAGCAGGTGGACCAGATCATCGCCTACATTACCGAGGAGTATGTCTGCTATCATGTAGTCGAGGTAAAGCAGGTCCAGGTGTTACTGCAGGATCTGTCTTTTGTGAATGAAGACATCAAGGTGTACAGAGGGAGAGGATACGCTGTGATTGTGGGGAAAGCAGAGACTGTGAAAGAGAGGGTCGCAATCCTTGAAGACTATCAGATGAACCAAGTCATGAGTCAGGATACAGTGAACCTGTCAAATCCTAAATTCGCTGATTGCTTCGATAAAATCTTAGACCTGACTGGTGTCAAGTTACCCAACGTGACTTTAAAAGTCTCTCATTTACCAAATCCTTGTGTGATCCTGTCTGGTCCCCATTGCAAAGTTCAAGAAGCCAAGCAGGCTTTACTTTCAGCTTTGGCTTCTCTGACGTCAGACACGTTGGTTCTGGAAGGCACAGGAGCTCAGCGATACTATCAGGCAACTGGTAAAGACAGCAAGGAGCTGGTAGAGCGCTCCTTCCGGGTTATTATCAGGGAACAGCAATGTGTGTCAACTCCAGATGTAAAAAGCAAACAAAGAAGCTCCAGCAGCCCCATGACTCTCCTCCCAAGACCTCCAGTTTCCGCTCACAATGCGAGTTCTCCCATCAACAAAGCCAACGTTGCCATCAAGCTTGGTTCTTTGGAAGATGAGCAGGTTTGACCATTTCCATTAATTTTCATCAGTATGTCCTCAAGTAACACAAAAAAACAGAACAGTACATTAACTGATTTGACTGTGTTTCACTGTCTGTCTCAAAGGTCAATGTTCTGGTCATCCCCATGGTCAACAAACAGCTGACGTCCACACAGATTGGTAACTGCCTTCTGGAGAAAGCTGGTAATGCACTGAAATCAAAGTTCAACTCTCTGGCGTTGAACTGCAGCCTCGCTCCTGGAGATATTCTGCAGGTTGACGGTCCTCCATCACTGGGCTGCTCAAAGATCTTCTTCATTGAGTGTTTACCTTGGGATGGAGTCAGAGGCACGAGTGTCCAGGTAAAGTAAGAGCTGTGAAAAAATATGTTTGGAAAAGGAAATATATTTATTGAATTTGAAGGTCTGCTTGTTGGAGGCATGCTCATAAAGTTGACCATACAGTTTTCTTGTTGATTATTCTAATGATCACCTTAACAATCAGTGTAGCGAGAACCAGGAAGTGAAAGATTGAAAGATTTGGTATTGAAATACAACAATTTTAAATCCAATTGAAGCTTTCTGAATAGCATCTGACCTAATCGAAGGCAAAAGTAATCATATTTTTGATTTGAGAAACAAGTTTCTCCTCAAGACCACATTTTAAAACAGTCAATAAAACCAAAATGTCCAGCATTCACAAGTAATCGAAATCATTTGGTTTTAATGAATAAAACAGCTGAAGTTTGTGAAAGGAAAATCATTCCATCACATTTCTTTAATGACCTTCTGTATTCCTGATATTTCATTTAATCTACATGCAGCACTGTATACCTTTACAATGCTTATTGCATAATCTTACAAAGAAAACGTTACTTTGATTTTGTGTTCTGCAGGCTCTTGGTAAAGGACTCAGACACTGCTTGGATCTATGTACTCAGCAGGGCTTCAGTTCGTTAGCATTTCCTGTTATCGGGCCTGGAATACTGCTAAGATATCCTCTGAGTGAAGCCGTCCAAGTGCTCACTGACGCTGTTTGTGGGTTTGGATCATTTGCATCATCTAGTTCACTCTCCACCATCCACATCATCATCAAACCTGGTGACCCTGACTCAGACGAGGTGAATATATCAAACACAATGTCTGCATCACATGTGACATGCACTGCTTGATGTTTGATTGCTTCTGTTTCTTTCACAGCTCTGCCGTGACTTCTACCAACACCTGAGCACGAGCCAAGGTAAGGAAGGTATTCCAGAAAAACCAGCTCAGTCAGGGCTTCGTGACAGGATAATCTGATCTGCTGATTTAAAAAAAAAAAAAAAAAAACTCCTTCCCTCCAGAGATCTTCAGATCCCTCACCAGTGACCTGGATGAAATTAACATCATGTTGGGAGGTGGAATTAAACTACGGATGGTTTTTGGGGACATCACCAATGAGACTACGGATCTTGTGGTGAACACAACAGATTTCACAAATTTTGACCACGGTGAGTGAATTTTGGTCTAGAAACTGAAAAGAACTTCATTTGCTGATGACTTTCATTTTTGCCTCCTAAATTCAAGAGCAGAGGTCTTTTGTTGGTGAACATCAGTGCAGGAGACCTCATGTATTTGACTTGAAAACTTTGAAAAATATGTTCATTGTTGCATGTTATTGATCATTATTTCAGTTTATGTTACATAGTTTAGAACATGGGTGTCAAACATGAGATCATGTAATCTTGTCCATTCAGTCATGACCAAAAGGTCATGAGAATAGGTGAGGGTAGAAGTGAAGATTGACCGGTAAATTGAGGGCTTCGCATTTCGGCTCAGCTCCCTCTTCATCACAATAGACCGATACAATGAATGCATCACTGCAACTACTGCACCAACCCACCTGTCAATCTCACACTGCATCGTTAACTCCTCCACTTGGGGAAAAGTCTCTCCGCCAACCTGGAGAGTGCATAACACCTTCTTCCGGTCGAAGACCATGGCCTCGAATTTGGAGGTGCTGATCCTCATCCCTGTTGTTTCACACTTGGTTCACACATCCTTCAGGTCTAGGTTCAATGAAGCCAACTGTGGCTACCAAACCTGGCCCCGTCCGGCCCCCAGCTGTGCCTAGAAATTCTGTCCATAAAAATGATGAGCAGAACCGGTGACTAAGGGCAGCCTTGCTGGATTACGAAATGCACCTAGAACAAGTCTGACTTACTGCCGGCAATGTGGACCAGGCTCCTGCTTCAGTAACACAGACTGGGCGGCCCTTAACAAGAGGCTCCGGATTCCATACTCCCAAAGCATCCTCCACAAGGCACCCGGAGGGATGCAGTCAAATGTCTTCTACAAATCCACGAAACACATGTGGACTGGTTGGGCAAACTCCCATGAGCCCTCGAGCACCCTATGGAAGTCTTGAGCTGGTGCATTGTTCCAGTGTTGGACCAGGACAAAAAAACCACATTGTTCCTCCTACAAACGACTACTACAATCTACAATTTCATTTAGCTGACGCTTTTGTCCAAAACGACGTACAACACAAGCAAGAATTCAGAAATAAGGAAAGCCTTTAGTGAGTGCAAAAATTTCTTCAAGTGTGACTGGTCAAAGGTGTTGCCTGCAAGTTGCAGAAGAAATGCCAACCCCTCGTCCTTTTTTTTTTTTTTTTTTTTTTTTTTTCAAATTAGAACTTAGTCAGTGCTAAATAAATCCTGGGTTTTGGACCACCTGACTAATTCTACCCCTAAGGTGAGGTGGAGTCAGATTACGTGCCTAGGTGTTCTCTGAACAATTGAGTCTTCAGTTGTCTCTTCAAAGTAGAAAGGGACTCAACAGAATGTACAGAGGTAGGTAGTTTGTTCCACCATTTGGGAACAACAGTGGAGAAGAGCCTGGCTAGAGATTTGGAACTGTGCTGGGCTGGAAGCACCAGGCGTCTCTCACATGTAGAGCGAAGTGGGCGTGAAGGAGAGTAGACCTGAATCAGGGAATCCAGGTAGGCTGGAGCCGTCCTTGTAAAAGTTTTGTAAGCCAGGGGGACAGTTTTGAATTTGATTCTGGCAGCAACTAGAAGCCAGTGAAGGGAGATGAACAGGAGAACCAGCCCAAAAGAGCTCTGGATCATATGTAGAGGTTTGACTGTACATGCATGGAGACACACCAGAAGAGAGTTGCAGTAGTCAATGTGTGACATCACGAGAGCCTGAACCAGAAGCTGTGTGGCCTGTTGGGTCAGGAAGGGTCTGATCTTCCTGATGTTGTAGAGGGCATAACAACAAGACCGAGAAACTGAGGCCAGAGTGAACCTTAAAGGCCAGCTGGTCATCAGTCATGACACCCAGGTTTCTGGCTGAGTTTGTGGGCACAAGTAGGCTCGAGTGAAGTTGGACACTGATCTGAGGCTGAACAAATGGACAAGCTGGAAAGACCATGAGTTCAGTCTTAGAAAGATTTAGCTGAAGGTACTGTTTCTTCATCCATGTGGAGATATCAGCCAGACATGCTGATATCCGAGCTGAAACCTCCTGGATATGAGGTTTGACTATTGGTCAAATCCTCCTCTCTAATACACTGGAATAGACTTTTCCAAGGAGGCTGAGGAGTGAGATCTCCCTATAGTTGGAGCACACCCTCCGGTCCCCTTTTTGAAAAAGGGAACCACCAATCTGCCAATCCTGAGGCACTATCCCTGACTGCCATGAGATGTTACAGAGACATGTCAACCAAGACAGTCCCTGCACAAATAAGAGACTTAAGGTACTCAGGGAGGATCTTATCCACCCACGATGCCTTACCACCGAGGAGCTTTCCAACAACTTTGGTGACTTCAGCTTGGGTGATGGATGAGTCCATATCTGACATCTCAGCCTTTGCATTCTCCGTGGAAGATGGGATGACGGGATTTAGGAGTTCCTCGAAGTGTTCCTTCCACAGTCCGATAATATTGATGTCAGCAGCTCCCCACCTTGACGATAAATAGTGTTGGTGGAGACCTGTTTTTCCCTAGAGAGGCGCCGGATGGTTTGACAGAATTTCTTTGAGGCCGACCGGTAGTCCTCCTCTATGGCCTCCCCGAACTCCTCCCAGACCTGAATTTTTGCCTCCACAACCGCTCGGACTGCAGTTCGCTAGGCCGGCTGGTACCTGTCAGCTGCTTCGGCAGTCCCACGAGCCAGCAAGACTCCATGGGACTCCTTCTTCAGCTTGATTGCTGGTGTCCACCTCCAGGTTTGGGAGTTGCCATCATGGCAAACACCAGAGACCTTACGACTACAGCTCCGAGCAGTTCCTTCAATAATGGAGGTGGAGAACATGGTCCACACTCAGTGTCCCAGAGCTCCCTTGGGATCGGGGAGAAGCTCTCCCTAAGGTGGGAGTTGAAAACCATGCGAACAGAGGGTTCCCCATGATGTTCCCAAGAGACCCTCACAACACGTTTGGGTCTGCTAAGTCTGTCCGGTTTCCAACTGACCACCAGGTGGTGATTGTTCCACAGCTCTGGTCCTCTCTTCGCCCGAGTGGCCAAGACATGTGGGCAGAGATCAGATGACACAAAAACAAGGTTGATCTAGGGTGTCCTGGTGCCAAGTGCACTTGTTGACACCCCTGTGCTCGAACATGGTGTTCATTATGGACAAACTGTGGCTCGCACAGAAGTCCAATAATTGAACACCACTCAGTATCAGATCAGGGAGGCTGCGTGATGAGCCTGGCCAGGCCCCATGGGCAAAGGTCTGGCCACCAGGTGCTCACATACAAGCCTCAACCCCAGGCCTGGCTCCTCGGTGGGGGCCTGGCTGTGCCATACCGGGTGACGTAAGGACCTTTTTCTTTTTATATTTTTCATAAGGACTTCTGTACTGCTTTGAGTCTGGCCCATCACCCAGGACCTGTTTGCCATGGGAGACCCTAACCAGAGGCATGAAGTCCCTGACAATATAGCTTCTGGGATCATACAGGTGCTCAAACTCCTCCAACATGTTAAGGCGGCAGTCCAGGAGGGGAGGAAAGAAAATATTTTGAATTTAAAATGAATGGTTCTTATGGCACTATTTCGTGGCACTGTGACTGCATGGATGTCAATGTTATTAGGTCAGTGCTTACCAAATCCACTCCTTTTACTTTCAAAGGGATTATTAATAACTTGAGCACCAACAAGGGGATTTAATTTTCAAATGAACACTATGGCTGTACACAAAGAAATAATCATATTATTAATTGGAACTTTGGGAAATTAGACATGAAGCAAAACAATGTTCCTGATTTCCAAAAAGTATGACTTTTGTGTACAGTCATATTGTTAATCACTACTGTTGTCTAATCACGTGATTTCACATTTTATTTATTGATATTTATATTCAAAAGATTAATCTAATTGCTTTTTGTTTTTTGTCTTTTTATCCTGCAGATGGTGTATGCAAAAGTATCTTAGCTATAGCTGGACCAGAGGTAGAGGCAAAACTTAAAACAGGTAATAATAAAAAAGAAAAAACGGTTGTTGCTCCTTTTTCATTGACTAGCTCCTGACTAAATTTGTTTACATATGTTTTGTTTGTAGTGACAATAAACCCAAAAACCATGGTTTTCACAAAGCCAGGACGGTTCCCCTGCAAAGCCATTTTACACGTGTGTGGAGAGAAGTCCGCCAGCCGCATTGAAAAGATCAGTCAAATGATCATCAAGTGCTGCGAAGCAAACTACTACACTTCTGTAGCAATCCCTGCAATCTGTGCTGGTGGGTTCATGATTGAAAATGGAAGATTTTTACGGTTTCAGGAATCACTTTTAACTGTTCTGGTTTGGTTTGTTGTGCAGGAGCCGGCGGGCTGCAGCCTGAACTCGTGGCAGGAGCAATCCTTCGAGGGATCAAGAGCGCCATGACTTTTGCTCACTTTCACACCCTGCGCAATATTCGCATCATCCTGTATAAGATCAATGTGTTCCTGGCATTTCAGGAGGAAGCCAAGCAGATTTTTTCCACTGCTGAATATTGCACAGGTAAAGTGTAGCTTCGGCTTCTCTGTGTTTATTGAGAAAGCTGTCTGTTCTAGTCAGAGGCGGCAAACATGTTTTAGTTCAGGGGCCACATTCAGCACAACTTCATCTTGACTGGACAGGAACGGTAAAAGACAGCCTTTAAATTTAAACCAAAGAATTTCAACTGAAAATGACAACAACCTCAACATAAAGCATTTTAATGAAAAATTCTGTTACGGTGTGCGCCAGAGGCTCAAGAGCAGATCGCAAAACGAACGTTGGAAAGCAAAATGTATTAATTTCACTGAGGAGATCTGAGGTCCGGCGTCCAAAGGGATGCAAGGGACTGGGCCAGGTGAAGTGATTGGAGCAGGAGTTCTCCAAAGACAGGTAGGTCCAGCCCTAAAGTCGGGAGTGGTTAAAAAGCAGGTGGCGCCTGAGGGCCAGGCAGGATGCAGCGAGTCAGGGAGATCGGCTGACCGGGAAGGAGACACAAAGTTAAGAGGGAACGGGAAGCCATCAACAAACGCTCACATGTAACAGCTAATTGTAGTTGGTGCTTCACTCCAGTGCTTAAGTGGAGTCAGAGTTCAGCTTTAACAGATGCCCTCATCAGGAAGGGATCTCCACTCGAAGTCGCAGCTGAAGGCAATTCTCATGATCAGGCCGTCCTGATTTCCTTAAACACCACCACCCAGCGCCGCCCACCTAAACAGCCAGGCAGACAAAACAGACCCCGAGCGTCCCTATATGGTCTCAGAGACACAGGCTGTGACACCTTCTGGTGCAAAATATAGTTTAATATCCCCCAATAAAACTTCTCCTACAGCTGTGTCATTTTGCATGTTTTTACAAACCCTTGTTTGTCAGGCTTCTGCTTATTTGTTACCATCAAAGGAGCTATCTTTCATGGCAGCTTCACCAATATCTCACCACTGGACTCAGTATTGTGTTGTGTCCTCTGCTCATAAGAAATTTGTTTCTTAAGAATCCACATATTCTTTGAAATGTTTAAAATTTTGATTGGTTTTTTGGTGGACCAGATTGGAGCCTTTTGAGAGCCCATTTTGGCCCAAGAGCCACAGCCCTGGTATAAATTATAATTCAGCTAAAAGTTTTTTTTTTTTTTCAATTACTCAATTTTCATATTTTTTTTTCTCATTTTCAGGTGCCCTGCCTAAAACACAGCAACAAGAGCACCGGCTGTCAGCGAGCGCAGACCTCAGCATTCTCAGCAACAGTCCTGAAAGTCAGTCTGCCTTCCTTTTCCTGGGTCTCAGCAGGAAGACCGTTGACGACGCCATGGCGAAGCTGAAAGATCTGTATCAGAACCAGTGCTCCACTCACACCTTCAGAAAAGAGGAACTGCACAGCCTCGTGCAGGACGACGTGACAGAGCTAATGAAGCTGATCGAGACTCAGGGACTGTACATACAAAATAACCAGTCAGGCGACTTATCTGTGAGCGGCCTAAAAGATGGCGTCACCCAGGCGGTGATGGCATTCAATGCAATTCTCCACGGTAACCTCAAGAGAGAGATGAGAGTCAAGGAGGAAGAGGAACTGTTCACCCGTGTGGTTTGGTGCATCATGAGCCACAATCGTCACTGGGAGAGACTTCCCAAAACTGCAAATTACAATCTGGAAAAACAAGACTTAGCCACGGGAATAGTGGATGCACATGGAGCCACGTGGACGGTAGATCTAAACAGCATGAAGGCCACAAACCTCATGGTCGCAGAGCCCAGGAAGCTCAAACGACTGGAGAACCTGCCAGGTAAGAAGATGGATGTCAGGAGTCACAACAGTGAACCCTAGTGGACACATTAAGCATAACAGTTCCCTCTGTTGACAAATTTCAGGTCATGAGTTTTTTTTAAAGTATTATTCATCTATATATTATTTATTCACACTTTGCAGTACCATCCTGTGAAGATTCTCAGTTTAGAGTTCTGTTTTGTTCCTGATCTCAATGTCTTCCAGACTTCACCATGCCTCTTTACTGGGACAGCATGGCCCCCGGGGAGAACGTGAAGGTGGTGGAAGTGCTGCCTTCCTCTGCAGAGTACCAAGCTTTGATGCGTGCTTTCAGAAAAACTGAGAGCAAGACTGTGATGAAGGTAGATGGTTCCCAATGGAGACATCTATATTATTTTGAAGAAACGGAAAGATTTTAAATTCAGCAGTAAATTGTTGAGTTATTTGCAGGCTTGCAATGAAATGAAGTATTCATGTAATGAACTCCCTCACAGAAAAATATGTTTCCTAAAAAAAAATCAAAAAATTACCTGGATTAATAACATATTGTTTGTTTGTTTTGTTTCAAGCTTAATTTCATTCTCAGTGTTCAGCAGTAAACAAAAATTACAGTAAACAAAAATCATTACAATCAATACAACACAATACAATAACAAAACACATTTATAATAGCTCGACAAGGAGTGGGATGAAGTAACACTTATTATCTCCCACCCCTCTTTACTAAACTCTTTAACTAAAGATATTACAACCTTCATTATCACACAAATATGTTCACAGTACAGTTAATAACACTTCCTTTTTTTATAAACAAAAACCATTCCCCTTAATATATTTTTCAAAAGTCATTTCTTTAAGTTGCTTTTTAAATAATTTCATCTTTGGACATTCCTTGAACTGCCTTCCCAGATTGTTCCACAATTTTACCTCTTGAACTGAAGGACAAAGTCTTTTCCGTTTATTATTTGCCCATCTAACTTTAAAGTTATGTGTATGTCGTAAATTATACCATACACCTGCTGTTTTAGAAAATAAAAGTCAGATGCTTTTTGGAAGATTGTCCTTACTTGCCCTAAATACAATTTGTACAGTCAATAAATTAACAATATCTTGAAATTTTAATAATTTAGAATTTGCAAAAAGTATGTTTGTATGTTCTCTGTAACCAACACCATGTATTATTCTTATTGCTTTCTTCTGTAAAATGACAAGAGGGTGTAATGCTATTTTATAGGTATTTCCCCATACTTCTGCACAGTAAGTAAAATATGACAAAACTACTGAACAATACAGTATACGCAATGAATTTTTATTTAGATCATGTTTTGCCTTATTTATTACTGAAATACTTATTGAAACTGTTCTTTGAACCTGGCTTATATGTGATTTCCAATTAATTTTATCATTTATTAATACTCCTAAGAATTTTATTTAATTTATTTTTCAATAATTTTATCATCCAACTTGATTTCAACATCATTTGTTCCCATGTTTCCAAACACCATTAACTTGGTTTTCCCCAAGTTTAATGACAATTTGTTTCTGTCTAACTACAATTTAATTTTATTCAATTCTGTATTCATTTCCTGCTCCAATGCCTGGAGATCATCCCCAGTACAAAAAATACTTGTGTCATCAGCAAACAAAACTAACTTAAGAACATCTGAAACTTTACATATATAAATTATATAAGAATAAACAAAATAGGGCCCAATACTGTCCCCTGTGGGACACCACAAGAAACATCCAACAGAAAAGAACAGAAATCTCCAAGTTGTACAAATTGCTTATGGTCAGTCAGATAGCTCTTTACCCAGTCCAATACTCTCCCTCGGATCCCATATCTCTCTAACTTGTATATTAAAATGCCATGGTTAATAGTATCAAAAGCCTTCTGGAGATCAAGGAATATTCCGATTGTATACATTTTTTTCTCCAACGAATTTGCTATCTCCTCAACAGAATCTAGAAGTACTAATGCAGTTGACTTATTTGACCTGAACCCGTACTGACTTTCACTAAGTATTTTTTTTTTTTTTTCAGAAATGTATTCAAACGGGCAACAAAAAGCTTTTTGAATTGAGAAAGTAATGAGACTGGTCTATAATTTGTAAAATAATGTTTGTCCCCAGCTTTATACAGTGGAATGACTTTGGCTACTTTCATTTGATTTGAAAATGTACCAGTTTGAAAAGATAAATTACAGATGTAGTTGAGCGGCTTTGAAATACATTCAATAACATTTTTGACAAGAGTCATGTCAATATCATTGCAATCACGTGATGATTTGTTTTTGCATGCAGAATCTACCTTAATTACTGCTTTTTCTTCAACATTTCTCAGGAACATTGAACTTAGATTTTGATTAATAAAATTATGATTGCCTGTGTCTCTCCCCACATCTGGAATCTTTTCAGCTAGGTCACTTCCATTATTAACAAAAAACTTATTAAAAAAATTGGCCACATCCATCATATTATCATTTTCTTTTCCGTCCACAGTGAAATGCTTGGGGTAACAAACCTTTCCTTTGGATTTATGTATTACATTGTTCAGTATTTTCCATAGTTCTCTCATATTATCTTTATTGTTATCCAATAACTTACATAAATAATCTTTCTTTGCAGTTATGATAATATTTGTTAGTTTATTTTTATATGTTTTGTATTTATTTTCAGTTTCCTTAGTTCTTGATTTGATTAATTTTTTATAGAGCAAATTCTTCCTACAGGCATTCTGCAATCCCTTAGTCATCCAGGGATTACCTTTTTGTTGAAAAATTTTGTTTCTTTTCTTTAAGGGACAATTTTTATCATACAACATTTGAAATATTTTAATAAACATCATATGCATCATGCACATTTCTTTTATTGTACACCTCTTCCCAGTTATGTGTTGTTAAGTCACTTTTGAAAGCATTTATTGATTCCTCTGTTCTTATCCTTATATACTGATTTCCGCTATCAAAGAATGTAAATACTGGTAGATGGTCACTTATATCACATACTAACAGTCCACTTGTTGAGTCATGAAGAATATCATTGGTCAAAATATTGTCAATTAATGTAGGATACAAATTTAATCTGTATATTGTATCAATATAATTCTCAATCATCTTGTTTCGATCTGGATTAAGCAAGTCAATGATGAAGTCTCCACACACGACTATGGTTTTTGTCAATTTTTCAGCAAACAATTCTTCCAATTTCTCACTAAATTGAACCGTACAAGAGCCTGACATTCTACAAACACAAATGAAGATTATGTTTTTGTTTTCTCTTTGAATCTCAATTGTTATACACTCAAACAGGTTTTCAATTGCCATAACACATATTTGTTTGTAACAATAACAATGCATAAGTTTCACAACGGTGCAGATGGAGTTAGACTCCTCTGTGTAATACTCAGTGACTCATGGTCTTTTTTGTTGTTTTTGCTGCTAGATTGAGCGTTTGCAGAACATCCATCTGCGTCGCGCCTACCAAGTCCAGAAGAAGCACATTTCAGAGAAGAACAAGCAGGACGGGGGAGTGAGGGAAACATTTCTGTTTCACGGGACCACCAAGGACAGCTGCAACTCCATCATGAAGACCGGCTTTAATCGTCGTTTCTGTGGACAAAATGGTAAAGATCCCCAAGGAATACAATGACTACTACTTCTCCCCTTCCCTCTCTGAAAAACTGTATAATGAGGGAATTTGGAAATGTAAGTGTTTTGTTTGGGTCAGGAGATGAGGACTTAGAGTGTCAGAATCTGCTGATGTAGAAGGTAAAACTCATTTCATTGCCAAGCAAATAGGTGAAACTAAAAATTCAAATGTCAAAAAAAAAAAAATAAAATAAAATAAAAAAAAACAACAAAATACATGTCACATAAAGGACCTAAGTAAAGCTCAGGAGCACAGAGACAAGAACACACCTGGACAGACAAGAAAGCACAATTTATAGGAGAGGCTCCAGGTGAAGACAATCTAACACTCAGGCAGGTGGAAGACATCAGAGCAGCATTCAAACATAAGGAAGAGAAGACAAGGAGCATCAAACCGGAGACCCAGTTCAACACACACAGAACAGAAGACAGAAAATAAACTCTGACATGAAATACGTCTCATCTCCTGTTCATCTCATCCTCAGGAACTGCATATGGTGCTGGTGTTTACTTTGCTGTGAAGGCATCTTACTCAGCGAATCCGCGCTACTCCAAGCCGGCTGCTGACAAGTCTCAGGTCATGTTCGTGGCTCGAGTGCTGACCGGCATCTACACTCAGGGCAACAGCAGCATGAACGTCCCTCCTCCTCGAGACAGCCAGCAGCCCCACGACCGCTTCGACAGCGTGGTGGATCGAATGGACAAACCCCAGATGTACATCGTGTTTCATGACAACCAGGCTTACCCAGAGTATCTCATCACCTTCAAATCTTAAGATGAGGGGTAAACAGGGGACCCTCCACCCCACCAGAGGCGCATATACATATGAACAACTACTGAACAATTACTTCTGATGAAGAGGTTTTGATACTTATTTAATCACGGCAGACCTCAAACAGGCCAAGCAGCTAGTAGTCAGGCCAACCTCATGGCTAACACTCCACAGGTGTGCTCTGCAGTCCAGCTGTACAATCTGCACCAGAACACAAGAGGTAAGATTAGCCAGGCGTTATTGTTTAAGTTAGTGCAGATCTCCTCCAGGCTGGATTCATTCCATCAAAGATGGAATGAATCCACCAACTCTGTACAGACACATGTCATGTATGACCTGAAGCATTTATTTACACTTTCAACCCATTTTCTGACAAAAATTTTATATTGTTTAAGAAAAGGATGTATTAAGCAAGTGTATATTATATATACACAACAACATTTTGCAGTAGTAGGAGAAGTCTGCGTGTTGCTCTGTTTGACACAGAATTGTGAAAAGAAGTTACTATGATCCCTGCTAACAGGGTCTACTCTATAAAACAGCAGAGCTACTAACAGAACAGTGTTCAGGTCTGCATGTTTAAACAATAGCGCCTTATTATTATTACCTGGTGATTTAATAGAGGTGAAACATGAGCGAGATATGGACAATTAGACACATTTTCAAAGTTTTTTTTCTGTTTCCAATTGTATAAAAGGAAAGCAACATGGCTAAAATAAGTTTTACATAAGGGTCGCAGACATCCCACATTATTTTTGCTGTCTCATTGTGTCATCTCTTTAATTATTTCAGTAAACTTTGTGAATTACTGATTGCATTTGAACACCTCATATTAATGTCCAAGCTGCCTGAACCAGACTGGAGTGAACAGCAGCTACGGTACGGTTCATGAGAGGAGCTGGTGAAGGACCGTGTTTGACTAATGTTGGCCTCAAAATGAAAACCAAACACCTCTGCTGGTCATTTCTGCCTTAAATAGCTGCATAAATACAGTAAATCTCCGTGCGTAATGGCACTGTGCTTTGATGCGACACTTCTCTGGGACTGCGGATCAATCGGCGCATCAGAAGCTCTTCATTTATTATTTAGATACAGTAAGAATCGCCCACATTCATCGTCCAATGCAGCCTGAAATATTTTGTATTGAATGTATTTGATGATCGGCGACACACAGTCAGCCTTGAGCAAGTTACACACAGCAGGCAGCAGTAGCACATAATGTCAGTCTGCTCAGATATGCGTCTATAAAAATTTTAACTGCACTAACTTTACAGTAAAGCCTGGTGATTCTGACCAACCAGCACCAGCAACATCCACACATTTAAAACTACAAGATGGTGACACTGTTTTGATGACGCCAGTCAAGTTCCAGTCAATGTATTCAAACTTCAATCAATATATTCTTTTTTTTTCCCTTGTCCTGTTCAGCAGCTGCAATATTGTATGATTGTAGCCTTTTACTATCCGAACATTATTTAAAGCTGGCATCCGGCTGCTGGACAGGACTGGGACGGAAACACTCATAGAGCGAGAGACAGAAAGAGAGAAAGATAAAGAGAGGGAAAATCGGGATGGGGGGGGGGGGGGGGGGGGGGGGGGGGGGGGGGGGGGCAACCAATGTACAAATTCACAACAAATGCAAAACAGTGTTGTCGAGGCACCACACGCAACCAAGAAGAATCCCAAACCCCAATCTAGACAACGCCAAAACAGAGCCGACAACCAACACAAAAACTGACAGAACCATACATATATATATAATGCCCCCCCCCCCCCCCCCCCCCGATGAACCATAGTAGTGAACAGACTAGTAACTAGTAGTAAACTCAGGGCGTGCATCAAGAGAGGGCTACTCCAGATCACCATTATTCTAACCACCACAAGAAGACAAGGTAACCGAGTATGTGAAGAGTGATTTAAGATCCGCGTGATCATGCAAATATGATGGTGATAGTGATCATGCATATATGACCTCTGACCCCTGAGAAGGCCAGAAGCAGGCCAGAGAGGCCCCCAGAGCCCAGACAGCCGGCGGTCATCACAGAGCCCGGATGCAAACCGCTCCCCCAGGCAGACACCCCCGCTCCGGTTCAGAAATGGGGCAGAGGAAAGCCCCGGCCGGGGACCCTGGTGGTCCCGGGGCCCGGGCCCCGCGGCGCCGGACGCCCAGGGTGGGCAGAGCCGAGAGCCCAAGGCCCAAGAGCCGACCCCCCACACAGGCGGAGGGCCATGACCCACCCGGGAGAACCGGCCCACACGGGCGGCTACCCACCCCAGGCCAGTACACCCCCCAGCGCTCCAGCCACGCACCCCGAGATCCAGGGCATCAGAGCCGGTCCTCACCCCAGGCCCGTGGGGAAAACAACAGCACCCCCCCCCCCCAGCCCCACCAGAAGGAATCCGGAAACGGGGGCACAGAAGACCCCATTGCCCCCTCCCTCCCCCTCGCCTCGTGAGTGTTGATGGGGTATATGTTGTTTGCGATTGCGATTGAGGGGCAGTAACCACACCGTGCCGCGAGTGAGGCCAAACGAGCAGTCCCATCTACCTGAACAGCCCCACCCCTGACATGGCGCACCAAGACCCCCCGACGTGTGTGTTTGTATGTATTTGGTCGTGTTAGATGACTAAGTGCAATTAAGACTGAGAGGCGAGCCACTGAAGGGTGCAGTGATGGAGGCCACTTAGATGGCCCCCTCCACCACACCCAACCTGATAAGCCCACCTCCCAAAGCCCTACGTGTGTGTGCATGAGAGCGGGGGAAGAGGGGGGTCCAGGGATGCCGCCGCACCCCCGTCACCCAGGAGCCCCCGGATGAAGGACAGGGCCAGGAGCGCCAACCCCACCCCCCAGGACCAGGGTGGACAGCGACCATAGCCAGAGAGCCACCGACCCAAGAAGCACACACCCATCATGCATCAGAAGGAGTGGAGGTGAGGACAGACAGGGGGCAGCGGAAGGACCCAGACCCAGGGCCCAACGCCCCCAGGCCCACCAGGCCACCCCCCACAGGGCACCACACTCTCTCCTCACATACATACCTCCAATCGCCCACACATATACACCCACACATAGACATACATACATACTTACAGATACACACCCACACACACATACATACATGCTCACAGAAACATACCCACACATACATACACACTTACACATACACAGTCACACACATATACATACATATCCAGATACACACCCACACCCTCACATACACATACATACATACCCACTCATACAAAAACATACATACATACTCACACATACACACCCACACACATATACACATGCACATACACACACACCCACCTTCCCCCACCCCCTAACCCCCACAGCCCACCACCACCACCCCCCTATCTACACCCCCATCCACCCCACCCCCCATTTGCCACCCCCCACACCCATAAAAGACACAGTGTGGGAGTTGCAGGGATATTGCATGTGAACCATGTTGACAGGTCTTCACACACCTGAAGCCAGAACCTCTGCACTGGTGTGCAGGACCACAAGGCATGGAGGTAGCTGTCAGTCATGTTATTATTGTAATATGAACAGATATCAGATTGTGATAGGCCCATCTGGAACATCCTTCGTCCTGTATAATGAATTCTATGCAGAATGTTGAATTGTATTAGTTGTATATTTGAATTCTTTGTCATTTTGAAAGTATTTAAACATATTTGTGACCACGCATTTTAGTCAAAGTTGTTAGACAAGTCAGCCTCCCATTTTAAGGTCGGAAGGAAGATTTTATCTTCTACCTTTGATAATATTTTATATGTCTTTGATAGCAACTTTGGGGAACTGAGGTTTAAAGGTGCCTTAAGGAGTTTGCACGTTTTATGCGAAACAGCGCCCCCTGCAGGCCTTGGGCGTAATGCAGCTTAGTGAAAAACTCATCCCTGTGGCTCGCGTGCATGGAAGAGGGGAGCTCCTTCCTCGCTCGTTTAGCAGCGCTCAAGTAAGATGTAAGTTTCTTTTACCTGGTGGAGTCTGTGCTGGAGCTGTGGCAGTGCTAGAAGCCAGTCTTTTCTTACTTTCTGGAAGCTCCTGCTCAGTTGTTGCTCACTAAGCATCTGGCGGAGTAATGGCGGACAAATGAAACCTAACGAGCCGGAGCGCGCATTACGTCATTACTTTCAAATTCTCCCCAAAAAAATGCTGGTGCCGGACCGGCACTGCAACTTTCAAGTGACAATTTAGCGCTGTTAGAGGTACTTGTAATGAATATGTCAGGGCACATTGTACACATCATTAAAAATGTGTAACATATTTATGGTGGAAAATAAGTATTTTTAAGGTTGTAAAACTCCTTAATGCACCTTTAAGAATTCTTCGACCCCGAGAGGTAGCTGTCCCTGCAATTGATTAAAGGTATACTTGTTACCTATGATAGATTTGAAGGACCTATATCATGCAAAATCCACTTTTTTAAGGTTTGTAGCATGCCCCAAAATTGAATTCCCTTAAAAACTACCCCCAAAATGTTATTTCCTTTCATCCACGCATGTCTGAGTAATCTCTTTCAGTCTGCTGCTCTTTACAGCAGCCCCTCCCTTCGGATAGAAAACAGCTCGTTTGAAATTCTTCAAACCTAAGTATGTCACAAAGTTGGGGCGAATCCCAATTCTCTGCTTAATCCTCAATCTTACTCCTCATTCCTCAAAATGCGCGCTCCCGTGAAGTTAAGTGCTGTCCCATTCCTAAACAAGTTGAGGAAAGGAGCGAGACTAAGGGACGTTATCTCCCTTAATTTTGAGATTCTACCAGACCTACCTTGGAGTTAAGGAGAATCCAGAATGCTTGTTAAATAGTTCGTTTTGCTGTTATTTTATTAATAAAAAATGGTGTATATTACTTTGGGAGTAATTGTATTAACTTTCTCTCACAGATAATATTTACAAAGGCTGTTAGAAAGAAATCAAGAAAATTCATTTGAATGAATTTATTAACAAGGTCACACATGCAAAATGTTAAACATTTCTAATGCAGCCACCACCACCACCACCACCGCTACCGCACTACATTCTGCAGCGCCTTGACAACGGAGAGGGGAAAAAAACAGCGGTCCACGCGTGTGCGCTCTCTCTCTCCTTCGGACGGTCCAAGAAGCGTCGCGCGAGCCCCTAGCACCCTCCCGACGGTCCAAAAACTCCCCGCCGCGCGCTCCCCCCTGGCTAAACTTTTTTCCTGCAGGAAACGCTGCACTTCTTTCGGCTTTCTTCTACCCTCTTGCGCAGTGCTGCCCCCTGTGGTCCAAGGACGTAACTGTCTTTAAGGGTTGTCCCATTTCCAAGTGACATTACATTCCTTAACACTTGTTTTTAGGAGGCACTTAATTTGAGATTGAGGATCAAGGTTGAGGAGTGAGGATTAAGCAGAGAATTGGGATTGGGCCTTGAACTCTTCCCCACTACTCTTCTCCCACCCCACCCCCGCGCAGACAACACCCCCACTCTCCTCTGACCAGCACGCAGCTGATTCGCATTTTCCACTGAGGAAACCCCCCCGTCGGTCCTCGGCAATCAGCGTTGCTGTTTTTTGTAGCTCTAATTACGCAGATAAACTTTAACCATCGTCTGAAAGCAACAATCAAGCAAGAGCCAGAGTCTGAAGGGTCTGCGCTTGGTGAGTTTCTAACAGGAAAAGACGTTTTCGCGTGTCGAGAGGCTAAAGCTAAAGAGCTAAAGCTAACCCTTAGAGAAGCTACTGTAGCTCCGATTGGTTGAAGTATGCTATCAGTCAAAGTCCACAGGGGGAGAGGCGGGATTTTCAGTGAAACTGAGCGTTTTCTCTTCCGGGTTTCAGAATTAACCTCCGAAAGTCCTTTATTTAAAACAAAATGACTTTTCCTTCGCGCCAAAAGTAAACTATTACCATGTTAATGCTAATAATAGGGTTTGGACGAGCTAAAAAAAGCATGATACAGGCCCTTTAAGTTGATGATATTCTAAAAATGCTGTGCTGCTGATTCCATATTGTGAGATGAGAGTATTAAATGATAGAAAGTTGCCGTTTTCAATTATATGTTCAAGCTGGCTGATTCCTTTATTTCTCCACTGAGTGAAGTTTATCATCTTTTTGTTTTGCAGGATGTCCGGGTTGTTCCAGATGGGTGTGAGTTTACACGGGATCAGAGAAGATTTGGTTAGCTTTAGAAAGTCCCGCCAAGCCATTAAAGAGGAACTGATGTTGACACTTTTAAAACACTGATGGGATTTGATGGTGGTACTGATGAATGGCAGGTCAGAGATGACTAGATCCTCACATAATGCTTGCTCTACATCCAGCCATGGCACATCTAAATTGTTAGGTTTAAGCCATTTGGAGATATATTGCAGCTTGCTGGCTATGAAGTAATTACTGAAGTTAGGCAAGTCTAGTCCACCTCTGTCTTTAGTCTGTTGTAGCGTCTTTAAACTGATACGTGATGGTTTATTTTTCCAGATAAATTTAGATATGTATGAGTCCAGTGATTTGAACCAGCCAGACGATGGTTTGGTTGGTATCATTGAAAATAAATAGTTAACCTTAAAGCTAGGGTTGGCGATCTTGGAAAACTAGCATGTAGCACGAATGTAGCATCTCTCCAAGGCTCCGCCCAGCTCCCAGCCCATTGGAGGAGCTCCGTTGGGAGCGGAGACGCAGAGACGTTCCGCGCGCGGTGCGCGCAGCACTTCCGCGTCCAGTGCGTTCCTGGCATAACCTGTCCTCAGCGCTTCGTTTCTTCGTTTTTCTTTATTTGCACTATGCGAAGTATGGCGCACGCCGGTAAGTAAAGCCCCAGACATTCTTCTCCGCCATTCTGCAACGACGCTCAGTCCTTCTACGCGCGCACTGAATCAGGGTCAGTGCACGCCATTGACATGTACGCGCAGGGGGCAGGTCGAACGGCGAAGGGATTTGATTGGTTTAAAAAAGGTGTCCCGTCAAGACGATTGGTTGCTGTTTTTCCCGTTTTACTCCTGCTGTAGATAGCGGATATTTTCCAAACTACTTTAAGAACACGCTATGAATTGTTTCCCATCGGGTCATAAAGATCATTTTAACCCGTATTTAAAAAAATGTATCTCATTCAAATCGCCAACCCTAGCTTTAAGTAAAGCCATCATTTTAATGGTGGCAACCCTCCCCATAAGAGATATAGGTAAGCGTCTCCACCGTAAGAGGTCATCCTCTATTGACTTCAGTAACGGAACATAATTTAGTTTTGAAAGTTCTGATATCCTTGGAGAAATGTTTATGCCTAAATATCCAATGTTTCTAGACTGGATTGTAGCATTGGGTATACTTTGTAAATCACAGTTTATAGGCATGGCTGTAGTCTTAGACCAGTTGATAGAATAGTCAGATATTAGTGAAAATTTTTCAATAAGTGTGATTGTCTGGGAGATAGAAATTGGAGAGTTCTGCAGGAAAAGCAATACATCATCTGCATAAAGACTTATTTTATGTTCTATCTTATTGTTGGCCAGAATCCCTCTGATGTCTTTATTTTGTCTTATAGCAGCTGCCAGAGGTTCGATAAAGATGGCAAACAATGAGGGAGAGAGTGGACAGCCCTGTCTGGTTCCTCGCTGCAGACAGAAGCTTGGAGAAGTCTGCTCGTTAGTCTTTACACATGCAGCTGGGTTGTTATATAAGATTTTAATCCAGTCTATGAAAGACGTTCCAAATCCAAAGTTGGTTGATATTCCAAATAAAAATTTCCAATTTACTCGATCAAAAGCTTTTTCAGCATCTAAAGAGATAATTATGGATTCTAGATTATGTATTGTAGAGTAATCTATTATATTGACTAATCTGCGCATGTTAGTGGATGAATGTCTACCTTTAATGAACCCTGTTTGGTCAGGATGTATTATGAGCGGGGTTATCTTTTCTATTCTTCTGGATAGGGCTTTGCTGATTATTTTGAGATCTACATTTATTAATGAAATAGGACGATAACTGGATGGAAGTGTGGGGTCTTTCCCTGGTTTAAGTATTAAAGTTAATTTGGCTAAGTTCATATTTGAGGGTACTGTTCGTTTATTTTTTATTTCCATTACCATTTTATGAAAAGTGGGAGCCAACATGGTCCAGAATTCTTTATAGAATTCTGCTGGATAGCCATCTGGACCTGGAGCTTTATTGTTGGGCATATCCTGCAGAGATTTATGGAGTTCATCCACTGAAAAAGGAGAATCCAACACTATTCTATTTTCATCTTTCAATTTTGGAAGGTTGATATCATTAAAAAAAAAGTATTGATTTCCTCATCTGTTGTGTCTATTTGTGATCAGTATAATCCTTGATAGAAATCTCTAAAGATAGTATTGATCTTGTCTGGGTCATGGCTGATGTTTCCTTCTGAGTCTTTAACAGCTGAAATTGTGTTTTTCTCCTTGTTTGTTTTTAACTGATTCGCCAGGAATCTTCCAGATTTATTACTATGCTCAAAATTCTCCAAACGGAGTCGTTGGATTAGCAATTGTTTTTTTTATCTAAAATTTCATTCAGTTCAAGTTTAGCTTTCCTTATGTCCTTCAGTATGTTCTCTTGTGGGGAGACATGATAAACCTCCTCCAGCGATTTAATTCTTAATTCCAATTCTAAAGTTCTTGAAGCTTCTTTCTTTTTCTTGTGTGAAGGGAATGTAAATTATTTTTCCCCTCATCACCGCTTTCCCTGCCTCCCAAAGAACGCACGCTGAAGTATCTGGCAAGTCATTATTTTCTAATTTCTACCATTCTCTTGTTAGATAGCTAATAAACTCTGGATCTTTAAGTAGTGATGTATTAAATCTCCAGTTTCTAGTTGGTGGTTTATTCTTCTTATTTCTGAGAGTAAATGAAACTGGTGCATGATCACTTATGACGATGGGATGAATTTTGATTTCTGAGATGTCATTCATCAGTGTGCTGCTAGTTAAGAAATAATCTAATCCAGAGTAGGAATGGTGAACTGAAGAGAAGAATGTGTATTCTCTTGCAGTGGGGTGGTGAGAGCACCAGGCATCGCAAAGACCAAAATCCTTCATGTACTGTTTCACAGTTTCTGAGGATTGCCAGAGTCGTTGACTTCCTGTGGTACTCAGTCTGTCCAATTGTGGGTCAGAAACCGTGTTGAAATCCCCTCCTATAATCAATGTGTGACCTGAGTGATCATCCAGTGAGGAGAAGAGGGAGTGAAAGAAGGAGGGATCGTCAACATTAGGTCCATACACGTTAGCAATGCAGAATTTAACATTCTGGATAGATAATGTGATAATAACAAATCTGCCTTCTGGATCTATGATTGAACTGTCAGTAGAGAAGTTTAACCTTCTACTGATAAGAGTTGCTACTCCTCTTTGCCTGGAATTGTAACAGGCTGAGTACACGTGTGGAAACTGTGTTGATTGGAGAAGATCTACTGATGAGTTTGTTAAATGAATTTCCTGTAATAAGACAATGTCTGCCTGCAACTCTTGAAGCCGATGGGTAATTTTTAATCTCTTTTCCCTTGTACCAGCCCCACGGATATTCCAGGAAACGAAATTGAGAGTGTTCATGACTAGACGACTATGAGTGTTACATGCATTTCACTAAACCTGGTGTCTGAATGGAGCCCGTTGTTTACTGGTGTGCACGCGTGCATGTCAGCTGAGTGTGCGTTCTGAATCTGTCTATCAACATGCTTAGAGTGCGCGTGAACCTGTACAGTGATGTGTGTCAATAAGCCGATGTCCCGGTGCGCCCCGCGTGTCGGGTTACTATGGTAACGGGTGCAGCTACAGTGAAGTGTGAGAGGGTGAGAGTGAAAAAGGGTGAAAAAAGAAACAAATGCTTAAAAAAACACATCCACGGTGAGCAGTGCAGTGGAGACGGGCAGTGACTTACTATTAATTAATTTATGGCTGTTTTATGTATCAATATTTACGGAGTGATTATGGGACAGTGAGAATGCAGCACCTGAGATCAGTAGAGCCACGGAGTGATGTTTGGGTCACGGAACAGCTGGCCGTTGATGAATAATTTATCCACGGCGATAACGGCGCGGGAGCCCTCCGAGATGGATTTTTTTCTGATCGGGAACAGAACTCTGCGCCGATCCAGGATCTCCTTCGGGAATTGATCATTCACGCCGTAGTGGGTTCCCTTCAGCTGCCGGCCCTGGCTCTTCACCTGCTCCTTCTGTTTGAAGTTGACGAATTTGGCCACGATGGGTCTGGGTCTGGACTCGCCGGGTCTTCTCCCTCCCAGGCGGTGGATCTTGTGGAAGGAGATGTTTTTCACCACTTCCTCCGGGAGCTTCAGGTGCGTTCTGATGAAACTTTTCACCGTCGCCTCGGGGTCCTCCTCCGTCTGCTCCGGGATTCCAGAGAACACTAAGTTGTCCCTCATGCTCCTGGCCTGGAGATCGATCACCGTTTCTTTAATCTTCTTGTTTTCCTCTGACAGTTGGGTCATCCCCTCCGTGAGGGTCTTCACCGACTCTCTGAGGCTGACGTTCTCCGCTGCGAGCGCCTCGACCTGCTGCTGGCTGAATTCCAGCGACTCGCGCATAGCCTGGAACTCCTTATGGAGGATTTCCAACAGGTTCAGGCGAGCATCGAGGCTGGAAAGTTTCTAAGAACGTCCGTCGAGTCGTTCGCAGGTGGAGAAATAGCTCCAGACGATTCCTCCCGCTGTCTCTTGGCTTTAGATGAGGGGGTGGATGTTTGATTCGGCTTCCCCATGACGATCCGGTCGAAGCAGCGATCTATGTACTCTGTCAGGCTGGTCGAATCCTGTTCACTGTGCTCCAGGGTGAACCGAAAACACACTAATTTCTCTACTTCTACGACATTTTAGAGCCGAGTTAGTCAATCAATCAATCAATCAATTTATTTTTGTATAGCCCAGTATCACAACAACAGTTGCCTCAGAGGGCTTCAAGATGTTACATTGATTGGTAAAAATAAAAACAGTGAATAAGCAGAGGATTAATATGTCAAATTCACAGTAACGAGACAAAACGAAGCAACCACCGCCTTAGACCCTCACATCCGTCAAGAAAAAACTCCAAAAACCCAGTGGGAAAAGAAGAAATCTTTGGGAGAACCACAGTATGGAGGGATCCCTCTCCCAGGGACGGACAGCTTTGGCAACAGCTAGCATGAGACAATAAAAAGTAAAGCCTAGGACTATGTTGAGGACAGTCCGTTGGACGGTCCAGCACAGGAACTACGGATCCCAGAAGTAGAACTGAAGCCAGTCCGCGGGCAGGACCGACAGGAGTGTCCTCCCGGTCCGGACGGAGCTTGTTCGTTTGTTGTTAGTGAAAACAATGCAATGAAGTAAACAAATGAATCTGTCAGCGCGCTCAGTTTGAATCTGGCGTTGCACAGGAAGTGCGTCACTTACCACATCACACGTCACCTACCTGCCCAGACTAGTGAAAACCCTGATGTATATATATATATATATATATATATACACATACATATATATACACACACACATATATATGTACGTATATGTAATCTCAGGGTATCAATTGCAGGTAGTTCTTGTAATTTAGTTAGAAGCTGTGCCTACTGAAGCCATACTTTAAAGAAGAATTATTGTCTGTGTATTATTTATAATATTTACTGTCTATAGTCACAATCAAGATGATGTGATGTTGATCGCCTTGACAAGCAAATGAATCAGTAAAATTGCTACGAAAATTCAAATAAACTGTTTTTTCAACTGTAATCAGAAAGTAAAAGCACACATGAGGACACATATTCCCAATTACTATGGATAGTAAAAGAAAACTTACAACGAAAGGGTGTAAAATAAAAACACATAAAAACAAAAAGTAAAAGTGAACTAGAAAATTCCAGAGGAAATTTTACTGCCTGCCAGCTGCTGCTGATGGTAATCTGTTTGTGTATTTGCAGAAGACTCCCATATTCACTGCGCTCTGAGCTGAGATAAGCATGTGTGTGTGTGTGTGTGTGTGTGTTTGTGTGTGTGTGTGTGTGTGTGTGTGTGTGTGTGCCGTGTGTGTGTGCCGTGTGTGTGCCGTGTGTGTGTGCCGTGTGTGTGTGTGTGTGTGTGTGTGTGTGTGTGTGTGTGTGTGTTGCCATGGGGACCAGCTGCACTCAGGAGGTGTGTGTGTGTGTGTGTGTGTGTGTGTGTGTGTTGCCATGGAGACCAGCTGCACTCAGCAGCCAAGACAGTGATTCTTCAGTTTTTTCACCCGGTTTATATGGTTGAAATTATGTCATTTCTTGACACCTGAAGAAGTTTGAGGTGAAATTGACTTTTTTTTTTTTTCTGTGAGCATGAGAGGGCTTTCATGGAATTATCCTGAAATGTTCATGTCTGTAGGATCATCCAAATTGGTTTCCAAAATCAGTTTGGAACTCTGTGTGAACTTTTCGTTTTGAGCAAAGAAATCTCTCTCCAAACTACATTGGAGCAGATAGGAGAAAATTCTTCACTCACCTCAGCATTTGTCTGAGATAAAAAAAAAAATAAAATAAAACATTGTGAGAATCACGAGGACTGCAGCTACATTTTGATGTATAGTTTGTAAAGACTGACCCAGAAATGTGGCCGTGGGGACAAGAGTCATGGTGCGTTCACACCGAACGCGTTGCAAGTATCACGGGCGTCACTGACGCCTCAAAGTTGACGCGTGTAAAGTGTGGAATTCGACGCGTGTTCAAATTACACACGACGCTTGCAAAGCGCGCGAGGTGTGGCAGCTCATTGGTGGGAGTGGGAGGAGCTTCTGTGTCCTGTCTTCATGTTGACAATAGCGGATCCCATCGAGACGCTGGCTTGGCTTTATTTAATAAAGAAAGCCATAAAACGGCCTCGTCAGGCACCTGTGCGACACTTTTGCGTTCATCCCATCCTGCAGCGGCGTTAGCAATTTGGTGAATTTCACCATTTGCTCCAGGAGCTGCGTGAGGACGAGGTTCGCTTTCAGCGGTACTTCCGCCTCTCCCGGGCCCAGTTTGACGACCTTCTGGGCCGCATCAGCGCTCCAGAGATGCGCGGATTGCGGTTGCACCCACGGAGCCCGCTGATAACCGCGGATCGGGCAGATGATGTGTCGAAAAATTAAGATTTTAATTACAATCGGACGGGTTGCGGTTTAAGCACTTAAATTTTTAAAAAAAGCGACTTCAATACACCTAAACACTATTCTGCGGATGCCGGGCGGGTTCGGTTTTAAAATTTGATGAAAAAAAAACATTCATTTGGGCGGATAGCGGGCGGATGGAAAAATGAGCCATCCGCGCATCTCTACAGAGCTCAGAGTGCTCGTCTGTGATTGGATGACGCTCGGCATTGACACTTCCAAAGTTCAATTTTCCCAACTTCAGGCGTTGACGCCTGCAACGCGTGTGACGGGCCTGACAGGTCCGTTGAAGCTTGTCTACCATAGACTTTGAATGTAAAAGCAACGCCCGTGATGCTTGCAACGTGTCTGGTGTGAACGCACCATGAAGCAGTGTTTTTTATTGCTGTTGTTTAAATCGAGAGCCTCTCACACGCTTAGCTGCCACTCTTCAAAACACACCCATTTATAAACTCCAAAAATGGCTGAAATTCTTCCATCCATCCATCCATCCATTTTCCACGGCTTTCCGGGACCGGCTTGTGGGGGCAGCAGTAGCAGAAATGCCCAGACTTCCCTGTCCCCAGACACTTCCTCCAGCTCCTCTGGGAGGATCCCAAGGTGTTCCCAGGCCAGCCGAGAGACATAGTCTCTCCAGTGTGTCCTCGGTCTTCCCCGGGGTCTCCTCCCGGTGGGACATGACCGGAACACCTCCCTTGGGAGGTGTCCAGGATGCATCCTCACCAGATGGCTGAGCCACCTCAGCTGGCTCCTCTCGATGTGGAGGAGTAGCGGCTCTAATCCAAGCTCCTCACCCTATCTCCAAGGGAGCGCCCAGCCACCCTACAGAGGAAGCTCATTTTGGCCGCTTGCATCCGGGATCTTGTCCTTTCGGTCATGACCCAAAGCTCATGACCATAGGTGAGGGTGGAGACGTAGACTGAACGGTAAATCGAGAGCTTCGCCTTTGAGATCAGGTCCTTCTTTATGTCACACGGGGGAGAGCCCCAATTTAACTAGGTCCTGGTAAGAAGGTGAGAAGACACTTTCAGGTGAGAAGAGCGTCTGGAGGAGGTGAATGTGGAGTTATACAAAAGGTTTCAGGAAACATCTATGAAATCTGTTTCAAAGAGAAAGAAGGTAAGCTCTCCGCACTGACTTCAAGTAAGTTCAGGATTAAATCATATTTCACATTTTGAGTATGTTTGTAAAGTCTGATTGTGGCATTTGCTGTTGACACAGACCACACTTCAAAAACTGTAAAATTTTAAATCTTATCAAGTTCATTAGTCTTGTTTTCAGTGAAAATGTCTCATCCCATTTGATTTAAGATAACTTTAAGATAGAGAATTAAATTCTTATATCAACATCTAAAATTTACTTGCTGCATGAACAGATAATTTCACGAGTTTTAACTGTATTTTTTTTTTATTTAGTGTTGATATCCTGTATTTGGGCTACCCTTTTTTGTCGTTGGGAAAAGGGTTTTACAGAGAAAGTTTTGCACTATCTCTCACCATCTTCACATTTTGAGTATCGTTGTGAAGTCTGATTGTGGCATTTGCTGTTGACAGACCAGGAAAGGGTTTTGCAGAGACAGTTTCACACCATCTCTCTTCCTGATGGAGAAATTCGACTGACTGTGAGTCCGATTAACCCAACAGAGACTCTGGATCAACCAAAGGCCGGGCAGTCACAGGTCAGTTTCAGTGACTTTAGTCACTCATAAACTTTTATTACTATATAGTCAATGATATCAACCCACAGGTTTTTACAGGAAAATCTTTTCAGCTCTCAGTAATAAACACACCTGTCTGTTCCGATACAACTAAATCATTGAGTGGTGCTACTTTTCTCTGGGTCAGAAAATAGATCCACTGTCATTACACAGTCTTGAAAACTACTTTGAAATTTGATTTTAACTTTTTCCAGATTGCGTTGAAGTGTCCAGCCTGGCCTCCTCCACACTCAGCCTTCCAAACGTGAACCACATGTTTTATATATTTGCGTTCGTTGATAAATGTCTCAATTAAAATTGGAAAGAGGGCAAGCAGTAGTGCTAAGCGTTATTTTGTCAAAATTTCAACGGTACAGAACAGCTGTGTCACTCAGCAGGACGTGAGTGTGCATGCCCCTCTTCTTTCTGAACACAGCGGTTGCCATGGGGACGGGTGCTTTTGATTTACTGCACCGGGAAGTTTTCCACAACTGACCCACATGAGCCATAAACGCCAAGACACATCCTTTCCACTGTCACAGGATAAACCATATATTATACCAACGAACTGATCTCATGATCTGTTAATCGATACTTATATTCGAGATGTTTATCAGTAGTTAGGGTTAGGTTAGTTTCGATAGTTTACAATATATTGTCAAGTTTTTTCACTTCCTGCCTGCTCCAATGGCCTACAGTAGAAGATTAAAATGTTTTCATTTGTTTGGGATTTGACTTGACTGTTTGAAAATGCATGAAGCCATAAAAAAGACAGATGAAAGCTTTGGTAAGACCATGATGACATGTCGCCAAAAATGTACAGTTTTCAAAAATATCTTTATTTACACAAGATCATTTTCAAAAAAAAATATTCATGTACACGGACTCACATAAAAAACTGGTTCAGAGCAGAATGAATGAAGTAAAAATGATTGTATGAATGAAACTGTGATGGCCTACTGGCTGTACACGGAATATGCCACAATGATTGAACACAGCCCATCATAATCAAGCACAGGTGAGCATAATCATCCCTCCCCACCAGAGTTGAGTATGTAACGACAAGTAACGAACGTTACAAGTAGTAAAATTACTTTTGATGGGAACGAGTAGTGTAACGGCACTCCTCCTCCTAGATTGGTTGTTAAAGTAGAATTACAAATGAAACACTACGATCGTTACTTTTACAATGACTGCAAATCGAGCAACCAAAATATGCAAATACCCCTTTTAAAGGGGTAAAGGGCTCCGAAGATTTTGGACCCAAGCCCTTTCCCTATCATTGACAAAGATAGATAAGCTCATAAATACCTTTTTTTGTGTGTCTTATAAAAAAATTATAATAAAAAATAAAAGAAAACTTATAATGAAAGGGTGTAAAATAAAAATACATAAAAACAAAAAGTAAAAGTGAACTAGAAAATTCCAGAGGAAATTTTACTTTGTGCCTGCCAGCTGCTGCTGATGGTAATCTGTTCATGTATTTGCAGAACACTCCCATATTCACTGTGAGCTCTGAGCTGAGATAAGCGTGTGTGTATGTGTGTGTGTGTATGTGTGTGAGTGTGTGTTGCCATGGAGACCAGCTGCACTCAGCAGCCAAGACAGCGATTCATCAGTTTTTTCACCCAGTTTATATGGTTGAAATTATGTTACTTCTCAACAACTGAAGAATTTTGAGGTGAAATTGACCGTTTTTTTCTGTGAGCATGAGGGGCCTTTCATGGAATTTCCCTGAAATGTTCATGTCTGTAGGATCATCCATCCATCGATCTTCAACCGCTTATCCGAGGCCGGGTCACGGGGGCAGCAGTCTCAGCAGACATGCCCAGACTTCCCTGTCCCCAGACACTTCCTCCAGCTCTTCCAGGAGGATCCCAAGGTGTTCCCAGGCCAGCCGAGAGACATAGTTTCTCCAGCGTGTCCTGGGTCTTCCCCGGGGTCTCCTCCCGGTGGGACATGCCCGGAAAACCTCCCCAGGGAGGCGTCCAGGAGGCGTCCAGGAGGCATCCTGAACAGATGCCCGAGCCACCTCAGCTGGCTCCTCTCGATGTGGAGGAGTAGCGGCTCTACTCCGAGCTCCTCCCTGGTGACTGCGCTCCTCACCCTATGTCTAAGGGAGCGCCCAGCCACCCAACAGAGGAAGCTCATTTCAGCCGCTTGCATCCGGGATCTTGTCCTTTCGGTCATGACTCAAAGCTCATGACCATAGGTGAGGGTAGAGAGCTTCGCCTTTCAGCTCAGGTCCTTCTTTATGTCACAGGGGGGAGAGCCCCAATTTAACTTGGTCGCAATGGAGAGTCCCTCTGAATAAATAAAACATGCAATACTGGGAGCAAATGTCTCTAAAATTTGATTTGATTTCGAAAAATACATCATAAAAAAAGAAGTCCTAAAACAGCGCCAACTAAAAACCTAAACTCGAAGACCTAATAATATATCCGGTGAACGTGGGGTCGGTCTGGCTCAGGGTCCTTTGTGCTCCACTCCTCTCCTGCTGTGGGCATCAGCCGGGTGGACAGGGGCTGGTGGACGCCCTCCTTCTATGGCGTGTGTGTCTCTCTCTCTCACACGCAGACAGAGAAGGGACCTGTATGAGGGGGCAGGGTAGGGCGGCCGTCACTTTAAAGGGGGGCAGCGGTAGGCGTCAAGCAACTGCGTTTGGCTAGGGCCAGAGCCACTGTCACTACACACTGCAGCACACCACACACGAAACGGCATGCTGTGACTCTGACACACAACCACCAACAAAAGCCAGAAATGGAAAACTTTGCGGGAAGGAGAGCGTTTGCACTCTCCCCCCCTCCTGCGCTCCCACGATGCTTCCTGCCACTGCCCGGGAAGCTCTCGCTCTTCCTCTTCGGTCCACCGTCACTCTGGGTCCGTCTCAGGGTCCTTCTGGTGGCCCTCGGGTCTCCGTTTTTCCCCTCGTGCTCCAGGTCTGTGTGTCTTCTCTTCTCCCTGCCACTGGAGTCACACACATGCCGCCCACACACACACACACCTGTGACCCATACTGATTCCAGGAGGGCGGCGGGGCTCAACCACACACACACACACACACACACACACACACACACACACACACACACACACACATACACACACACTTCAACCCAGCTTTGACCCCCCCCCCCACAGAATCACCTCTGACATTTACCATGACAGACCGATACAGCGACTGCATCACTGCAGACGCTGCACCGATCCGTCTGTCAATCTCACGCTCCATCTGTCCCTCACTCATGAACAAGACCCTAAGATACTTAAACTCCTCCACTTGGGGCAGAGTCTCTCCACCGACCTGGAGGGGGCAGACCACCTTCTCCGGTCCAGGACCATGTCCTCAGATTTGGAGGTGCTGATCCTCATCCCTGTCGCTTCACACTCGGCTGCGAACCACCCCAGTGCGAACTTCAGTGCGACTGAAATTCTTACCAAACTTTAAAGCTCACAGTTGGAATTTGGTAGAATATAATAAAAAGAGGTTTTCACATTTCGATAGGGGGCAAAAACGACAATGTTTTGAAAGTTTAACAATATCTGTATGTGAAAGTATACCGAGGCACAATGGACTTGATCGGGGATGATTTATTTCTTTTTCATTTCTGGGCGATTCTCAACTGTTTACATGGAGGTTCCTACAGGAATAGTGGCGGAATATTGTGGACAAAATACTCTCAATGGAACGACTGACAATTTATTTGAGGACCAAAGCAGACAGGTATGAGCAAAGAAGGGAAAAATGGTACATATGACACCCCCCTCCCCCGCCACACCACCACCACCACAGACACGCACCTCTTGTTTTTGTGTGGTTATTGTTGTCCATGTAAAATGAAAAATCGTTACATTTTATGATTTTATGAAGCACATCTAGGGGCACTGTGTGGTATTACTGCAGGTTCTGTTATACACCACTATTCTTGGACAAAACCAAAAATTGGAAAATTAATTGTTCCTATGGTGCAACTTTAGTTAAATTATTGACAAGTGTTTTCTCCTCAATATTTAAGTCAGAGGACATTTCATTGTACCTGACTGCATAAATGGAGGGAAATCCCACCTCAAAAGGGAAAGTAACTTCATGTAACTGGTCGTATCTTTCAAGGAAGTTAATCTTAAATGGGTCATTCATTCAGTTCAGTGGCAAACAGGCACTCAACCTGGGAAGAAGCTTTTCCTTGACAGTTTTTAAACTCAGGTAAAATGGAAATCGAAAATTATTCATTGTTTTTTGAAGCGAGAGACATGAATGACAAAGAGAAGGAGAAGGTGAGAAGACACTTTCAGGTGAGAAGAGCGTCTGGAGGAGGTGAATGTGGAGTTATACAAAAGGTTTCAGGAAACATCTATGAAATCTGTTTCAAAGAGAAAGAAGGTAAGCTCTCCGCACTGACTTCAAGTAAGTTCAGTATTAAATCATATTTCACATTTTGAGTATGTTTGTAAAGTCTGATTGTGGCATTTGCTGTTGACACAGACCACACTTCAAAAACTGCAAAATTTTAAATCTTATCAAGTTCATTAGTCTTGTTTTCAGTGAAAATGTCTCATCCCATTTGATTTAAGATAACTTTAAGATAGAGAATTAAATTCTTATATCAACATCTAAAATTTACTTGCTGCATGAACAGATAATTTCACGAGTTTTAACTGTATTTTTTTTTTATTTAGTGTTGATATCCTGTATTTGGGCTACCCTTTTTTGTCGTTGGGAAAAGGGTTTTACAGAGAAAGTTTTGCACTATCTCTCACCATCTTCACATTTTGAGTATCGTTGTGAAGTCTGATTGTGGCATTTGCTGTTGACAGACCAGGAAAGGGTTTTGCAGAGACAGTTTCACACCATCTCTCTTCCTGATGGAGAAATTCGACTGACTGTGAGTCCGATTAACCCAACAGAGACTCTGGATCAACCAAAGGCCGGGCAGTCACAGGTCAGTTTCAGTGACTTTAGTCACTCATAAACTTTTATTACTATATAGTCAATGATATCAACCCACAGGTTTTTACAGGAAAATCTTTTCAGCTCTCAGTAATAAACACATCTGTCTGTTCCGATACAACTAAATCATTGAGTGGCGCTACTTTTCTCTGGGTCAGAAAATAGATCCACTGTCATTACACAGTCTTGAAAACTACTTTGAAATTTGATTTTAACTTTTTCCAGATTGCGTTGAAGTGTCCAGCCTGGCCTCCTCCACACTCAGCCTTCCAAACGTGAACCACATGTTTTATATATTTGCGTTCGTTGATAAATGTCTCAATTAAAATTGGAAAGAGGGCAAGCAGTAGTGCTAAGCGTTATTTTGTCAAAATTTCAACGGTACAGAACAGCTGTGTCACTCAGCAGGACGTGAGTGTGCATGCCCCTCTTCTTCCTGAACACAGCGGTTGCCATGGGGACGGGTGCTTTTGATTTACTGCACCGGGAAGTTTTCCACAACTGACCCACATGAGCCATAAACACCAAGACACATCCTTTACACTGTCACAGGATAAACAATACATTATACCAACGAACTGATCTCATGATCTGTTAATCGACACTTATATTCGAGATGTTTATCAGTAGTTAGGGTTAGGTTAGTTTCGATAGTTTACAATATATTGTCAAGTTTTTTCACTTCCTGCCTGCTCCAATGGCCTACAGTAGATGATTAAAATGTTTTCATTTGTTTGGGATTTGACTTGGCTGTTTGAAAATGCATGAAGCCATAAAAAAGACAGATGAAGGCTTTGGTAAGACCATGATGACATGTCGCCAAAAATGTACAGTTTTCAAAAATATCTTTATTTACACAAGATCATTTAAAAAAAAAATATTCATGTACACAGACTCACATAAAAAACTGGTTCAGAGCAGAATGAATGAAGTAAAAATGAGTGTATGAATGAAACTGTGATGGCCTACTGGCTGTACACGGAATATGCCACAATGATTGAACATAGCCCATCATAATCAAGCACAGGTGAGCATAATCATCCCTCCCCACCAGAGTTGGGTATGTAACGACAAGTAACGAACGTTACAAGTAGTAAAATTGCTTTTGATGGGAACGAGTAGTGTAACGGCACTCCTCCTCCTAGATTGGTTGTTAAAGTAGAATTACAAATGAAACGCTACGATCATTACTTTTACAATGACTGCAAATCGAGCAACCAAAATATGTAAATACCCCTTTTAAAGGGGTAAAGGGCTCCGAAGATTTTGGACCCAAGCCCTTTCCCTATCATTGACAAAGTTAGATAAGTTCATAAATACCTTTTTTGTGTGTCTTCGTCTGGTTCCCAGCTGTTAGCATCATAGTTAGCTTAGCTGGAAGTCAATAATCAGAGCCAGACTGACGAAAGTGGACAAAATAGTCCTTCCAGTGGTCCAGGGGACGGCGTATTAGGACGTGAAGTACATTGGAATGGTTAGAAAACATTTTAAAAGATGTGTTTTCTTTTCAATCAGTTAAAATAACGTTTTGATACAACCAGATCTGCGTATGCCCAGTGCTCCGCGGAAGGATATACCGTCGCACAGCATTAGAAGCTGTGCGCCAGTATATCCTTCCCCGGAGCACTATGCAGTAACGAGTAGTGTAACTTCTTTACTATTTCCATGGAGTAATCAAGTAGTGTAAGGCACTACTTTTTTTCAAAAGTAACGAGTAAAGGGTAACTCTTTACTTTTTTGAGTAACGGACCCCAACTCTGCTCCCCACAACCACCCTGGCCCTCCCTCTGCCCTGCACTAAAGGTGACCACTCCCCACCACCACAAAAACCATGAAAGAAATAATAATGAGTAATGTATTTCGACTTTCTATGTAAGGACATACGAGGGTGTACCCAAAGAATCCGGAATTTGACTGTAACTTTTTATTTCTGACATTTCAAAATAAAACATCACTGTCGCCTTTAAAATAACCTCCATCTGCATTAATGCAGCGCTCCAGCCGTGTCTCCCACTTCACGAATGCGTCGTCAGACCCACGCGTAATTGTGCCATTTTTTGCCGGCTGCGATTTTTCTGTCACCTCCTCCACATCTGCAAACCGCTGTCCCTTCAGCTCTTTCTTCAACTTGGGGAACAAGAAAAAGTCACTCGAGGCTTCATCTGGCGAATTAGGCGGATGGGAGAGGAGATTCATCTCATTCTTCGCCAGAAACTGCGTGACGCGCAGCGCCGTGTCCGCTGGTGCTCTGTGGTGGTGGATCAACCGGGCTCCACTCCACCACTATGCGGGCCGCTTCCTCCTCACATCCTCACAGAGCCGTCTGAGGACTTCCATGTAGTAGTCCTGATTTACAGTCTGACCTGGACGGACAAACTCGCTGTGGACGATACCCTGGACAGCGAAAAAGCAGCTCAGCATTGTTTTCACGGCTGAGCGGACCTGACGCGCCGACATCTGGCCCTTCTTAAACCACCCGAACCACTCATGGACCTGATTCTTCCCCAGAGCATCATCCTTGTAGGCTTGCTGCAACAAGGTGAGTGTTTCTGCTGCCGTTTTGTCCCAGCAAAAAGCAGAATTTAATGTTTACGCGCTGCTCTGGCTTCCCAGTCAATGTCGCCATTTTGGAAAAAATCGCAGTCTGCACTCTGTTGCTGCACTCTGTTGCTATAAATAGCGCCTGACAGGCGTCAGTGTCACTCTCGGAGCTCAGATTTCTCACAGATGTGCATGAGGTTTACCTGCAGCACATCTGACGGCCAGAAGTCGGAACTCATTATTATTATTGTTTTCTGACCAAATTCCGGTTTCTTTTGGGTACCCCCTCATATCAACTCCAAAAGGGACATTAGCAATGACCACGACATTCTTCCATCAGTGTTGTCAGAAGAATAAGTTCACGTAGACTGATGCCCTCCCAGTGCTCATTCTCCTCTGGTCCTCGATATAGTAAGATATTTGTGAATGGACATGCATTGAAGCCAAAGGTGTTTGCACAAACGTAACAAACAAAATATAAGAAATGCTTTCACCGTTTCTGCTTTCATCACAACAGACAAACCATCTGTCCCCTTCTGTCTACATATAAACAGCAAGATGGAGATTTTCTGAATCTCCACTGTGGCCAGTGTACAAATAGCATCATTTTTGGTGACTCATAGCTGTGTTCACTTTTCAACGAAAGACCCAAACACCAAGAAATACCAGTTTTCTCATTTCTATGGTGTCATGTAGTCAGAGCCAAAAAACTCAAAATTAGTGTCACCCCTGGATTTGTCAGGTAATGCCTGTAGGCACTTAATGAAAGAAACCCCAAAAAATATTTCTTAATTTTGACTTAAGTCCCTAAATAAAGTGGTAAAGCTATAGTAAGACCATTTGTAAAGAAAAAAACCCCAAAAAATATTTCTTAATTTTGACTTTAATAAAGTGGCAAGGCTAAGACCATTTTTTATGAAAATTTTCAACAAAAAAAAATTCTTATTTTTTTTCTTAAATAAAGTGGTAAGGCATGTGTAAGACCATTTTTAAACAACCAGTGTTTGTAATCTATATGATGGAAATGTATGATTATCTTTAGTTATCCCACCTACATCAACATTGAATAATCATATATCTGTTGGGTATTTTTCTTCCTTAGATTTTCACAAACACAAACATGAAACATCTCAAGAAGACTTACCATTTGGATGTTTTCCTCCTGCGCTACATGAGAGACAATCCCAAAGCTTTCAAATATCTCCAAAAACAATTCTCTTTAATGGACTGCAAGGTGGAGTTAAATTGTGATGAAGAGGAGGCCGTGGTGAGGGGAGATGTGGATAAAAGCTCTGGAGGAGCCTTCAGAGGTGATGCAGAGAAATGGGAGCAGCAGGTGGACTGGATCATCGACACCATCACCAAGGAGTATGACTGCCATTATGTAGTCGAGGCAAAACAAGTCCGAGTGTTACTGCAGGATCTGTCCTTTGTGAATGAAGACATCATGGTGTGCAGAGAGAGCGGATACACTGTGATTGTAGGGAAAGCAGAGGCTGTGAAAGAGAGGGTCACAATACTGACAAAGAGCCTGCCGATCCGAAAGGAAAAGCCAATTACAGAGAATCAGCTAAAACTGATAGAAGAAGAGTTCTGTCGTGAATTGCGTGCACACTATCCAGATGTTCAGTACAGCACAGGTAAAGGCATCATCGTCCTGGAAGGCCTGGAAGATGAGGTGCAGTCTGGAGCCACAAAGCTCGATGAACTCATTGGCCAAATCAAAGAAAGGAAGATTCAGTTCCCAACACCTTTACTGAACTTCATTAGTTTCAGCGGCGCCATTTCCAAATACCAAGCTCGCTTCCAACAGATCTTTAGAAATCCCGTCTCCATACAGATGAGGCCGGACCTGGTTCTGTCCAGCCTGTCCGCTGAAGCTTTGGACGAGGTCCAGGCAGCGCTGGTGAAAGATCTGAGTTTGTCCACCATCCAGCTGCAGGGAGCTGCAGCAGTTCCTCCACATCTGGACAAACTGAAAGACATCCTGAATCAAGCCCAGAGTGAAGCAAACCGTGACGAGCTCAGAGTGGACGTCAGCTTCATCCCGGGAATCAATGGAGCCAACAAAGTACAACTTGTGGGCTACAGTGAAAACATGCTTCAGTTTAAAGACATTATTCAAGACTATCAGCAGAACCAAGTCATGAGTCAGGATACAGTGAACCTGTCATATCCTGAATTCGCTGACTGCTTCGATAAAATCTTAGACCTGACTGGTATCAAGTCACCCAACGTGACTTGTAAAGTTTCTCCTTTACCAAATCCTTGTGTGATCCTGTCTGGTCCCCATTGCAAAGTTCAAGAAGCCAAGCAGGCTTTACTTTCAGCTTTGGCTTCTTTGACGTCAGACACGTTGGTTCTGGAAGGCTCAGGAGCTCAGCAATACTATCAGGCAAGTGGTAAAGATAGCAAGGAGCTGGTAGAGCACTCCTTCCAGGTTTTTATCAGGGAACAGCAATGTGTGTCGATTCCAGACGTGAAAAGCAAACAAAGAAGCTCCAGCAGCCCCATGACTCTCCTCTCAAGCCTTCCATTTTCTAGAAACCACTCAAGATCTGTTGCTGGTACTGCTACCACTCACAATGTGAGTTCTCCAGTCAACAAAGCCAACGTAGCCATCAAGCTTGGTTCTTTGGAAGATGAGCAGGTTTGATCATTTCGATTAATATTCATCAGTATGTCCTCAAGCAATACAAAAACAGAACAGTACTGAATACAATGACTACAATAATACAATGAATAATACAATGAATGAACAATACAAACTGATTTGTCTGTGTTTCACTGCCTGCCTCAAAGGTCAGTGTTCTGGTCGTCCCAATGGTCAACATACGGCTGACTTCCACACAGTTCGGTAAATGCCTTCTGAAGGAAGCTGGGAATACACTACAATCAAAGTTCGACTCTCTGGCGTTGAACTGCAGCCTTGCTCCTGGAGACATTCTGCAGGTTGACGGTCCTCCATCACTGGGCTGCTCTAAGATCTTCTTCATTGAGTGTTTACCTTGGGATGGAGTCGGAGGGATGAGTGTCCAGGTAAAGTAAGAGCATTAATAGGACTGGAAAATTAAATATATTTATTAAATTTGAAGGTGTGCTTATTGGAGGCACGCTCGTAAAGTTGACCATACAGTTTTCCTGTTGATTATTCTAATGCTCACCTTAACAATCAGTGTTGAGAGAACCAGCAAGTAATGCTCAATTGGAAAGGTTTGGTATTGAAATACAACCACTGTAAACCCAAAGGACCTCGTCGAAAGGCAAAAGCAGTCATAGTTTTGATTTGATAAGGAAGTTTTTCCTCATGAACACTCAATTTTTTTTTATTTCCGAATTAAAGTAGTCAACAAAACCAAAATATTCCAGCATTCACACGTAATTAAAATCATTTGGTGATAATGAATTAAAGGGTCGAAGTTTATGAAGGGAAAAAGCATTCCATTATGTTTCAGTAATGACGTTGTATCTTCCTGATATTTCATTTAATCTATGTGCCGGTCCTGTATGTCTTTACATTTCTTCATGTATAATCTTACAATAAAAGAAAGAAAATTGTGTTTTGTTTTTGTGTTCTGCAGGCTCTTGGTAAAGCACTCAGACAATGCTTGGATCTATGTACTCAATTGGGCTTGAGCTCGTTAGCTTTTCCCGTTATTGGGCCTGGAATACGTCTAAGATATCCTCCAAGCGAAGCCGTCCAAGTGCTCACTGATGCTGTTTGTGGGTTTGGATCATCTGCATCATGTAGTTCACTCTCTACCATCCACATCATCATCAGACCCGGTGATCCTGACTCAGACGAGGTGAATATATCAAACACAATTTCTGCATCACGTGATACATTGTGTGATGTTTGATTGCTTCTGTTTCTGTCACAGATCTACCGTGACCTCTATCAACACCTGAGCATGAGACAAGGAGGGGAAGGTATTCCAGAAAGACCAGCTCAGTCGGCCTTCATGAAATGATAATCTGACCTGCTGTTAAAAAAAATCTAATCTGAAACACAATCCTTCCCTCCAGAGATCTTCAGATCCTTCACCAGTGACCTGGATGAAATTACCATCACATTGGGAGGCGGAGTTAAACTACGGATGATTTTTGGGGACATCACCGACGAGACGACGGATCTTGTGGTGAACACAACAGACTTCACAAATTTTGACCTTGGTAAGTGAATTTTAATCTAGGACCTAAAAAGAACTTTCTTTTGCTGGCGTCTTTTCATTTTTACCTGATAAATTCAGCAGCAGAAGCCTGGTGTTTGTGGGAAATCCATGGGTAACATCAGTGCAGTGGACCTGCTTCAAAACTTCAAAAAATGTGTTCATTTTTGCATGTTATTGATCATTATTTCAGTTTACGCTGCATAGTTTAGAACATGGGTGTCAAACATGAGATCATAGGATCTTGTCTTTTCATTCATGACCCAAAGCCCATGACCATAGGTTAGGGTTGTGTTGGGGTTCACACCATTAATACTCTTCCCCCTCACATGGGCCTCACCAATAATGTTGGAATTTCAACTTAATGAATTTGGCTCCACCAACAGCGTTTATAGTGGAGGTTGGGAGCTGCTGACCTCAACTGGGGATATTGTTGGACGGTGGAAGGAATACTTCGAGGACCTCCTCAATCTCATCACCACGTCTTCCATAGAGGAAGCAGAGGCTGAGGTCCCAGAGGTGGACTCGTCCATCACTCAAGCTGAAGTCACCGAGGTGGCAAGGCACCGGGGGTGGATGACGTTCGCCCTGAGTACCTTAAGTCTCTGGATGTGCAGGCACTGTCTTGGTTGACATGTCTCTGCAACATCGCGCGGCGGTCGGGGACAGTGCCTCTGGATTGGCAGACCGGGGTGGTGGTACCCCTGTTTAAAAAGGGGGACAAGAGGGTGTATTCCAACTATAGGGGGATCACACTCCTCAGCCTCCCTGGGAATGTCTATGCCAGGGTACTGGAGAGGAGGATCCAACTGATAGTCGAATCTTGGATCCAGGAGGATCAATGGGGTTTTCGTCCTGGTTGTGGAACACTGGACCAGCTCTATACCCTCCATAGGGTGCTCGAGGGCTCATGGAAGTTTGCCCAACCCAGTGCATGTTGGACTCCGGCAGGGCTGCCCTTTGTCACTGGTTCTGTTCATAATCTTCATGGACAGAATTTCTAGGTGCAGCCAGGGGCCGGAGGGGGTCCGGTTCTGGAACCACAGGATTTCATCTCTGCTTTTTGCAGATGATGTTGTCCTGTTGGCGTCATCGAACCTGGACCTACAGCATGCAGTGGGGTGGTTCGCAGCCGAGTGTGAAGCGACAGGGATGAGGATCAGCACCTCCACGTCCGAGGCCATGGTCCTTGACTGGAAGAAGGTGGCTTGCCCCCTCCAGTTCGGTGGAGAGACTCCTGCTCAAGTGGAGGAGTTTCAGTGTCTTGGGGTCTTGTTCACGAGTGGGGGACGGATGGAGCATGAGATTGACAGGTGGATCGGTGCAGCGGCTGCAGTGATGCGGTCGTTGTATCGGTCCCTTGTGGTGAAGAGGGAGCTGAGCCGAAAGGCGAAGCTCTCGATTTACCGGTCAATCTACGTTCCCACCCTCACCTATGGTCATGAACTTTGGGTCATGACTGAAAGGACAAGATCCCGGAAACAAGCGGCTGAAATGAGCTTCTTCCATAGGGTGGCTGGGCGCTCCCTTAGAGATAGGGTGAGGAGGTCAGTCACCAGAGAAGAGCTCGGAGTAGAGCCGCTACTCCTTCATATCGACAGGAAACAGCTGAGGTGACTCGGGCACCTCTTTAGGATGCCTCCTGGACGCCTGGGGAGGTGTTCAGGGCATGTCCCACCGGGAGGAGACCCCGGGGAAGACCTAGGACACGCTGGAGAGACTATGTCTCTCGGCTGGCCTGCGAACGCCTTGGGATCCTCCCAGAGGAGATGGAGGAGGTGTCTGGGGACAGGGAAGTCTGGGCATCCCTTCTGAGACTGCTGCCCCCGCGAACCGGCCCCGGATAAACGGTAGAAAATGGATGGATGAATTTCGCTATCGTAATAATTGTTTATCAAAGATAACTATTATTTAAAGAATTTGGGATCTAATTTTCATCAGATAACCTCAGGGCACCACCTACATTTCATAGGAAAAGATAGCCAATTAGTTGTAATCAGTCTCATAAACTTGGTTAAAGGTGTTGTAGGCAGGATTCTGCATCTCCCCCATCTTGCTTAGGGTTACCTAAGCAAGATGGCGATTTGACCCATCTAAGATTTGAAACCCAGCACAGCCAATCCTGTCCTGTTTTCTCTGAAATCATGCCCCGCAAGTTAAGCCCCTCCCACAAGAACGTGTGATGAACGCCCCTCGGCCAATCGCGGTTAGAGCCTCAGGGGCTCTTCTGGTTGGTCAAAGATACCTGGAGCTGTCGAGATTCCTTTTCAGCTCAGAAGAGAGACAGATGGAAACGCTGCGCCCTCGCGGTAGTGCAGTTATGCTACACTCCTAAAGGATTATCAATGGATACTCTAACATTTAATCCAAAGAAAACACAGAAAAATTAGCATTGACTATCAAAATCCTGCCTACAGCACCTTTAAATTATTAATTTGGAATTTGGATTAATAATTACATTATTAACAATTACCAAATATTAACAGTAAAACCTGAAGGATTCTGGAGTTCTTGGACAGAGGAGATCAAAATTCCAGCCATTCATGTATGAATGTGTGTGTGCGTCTGTCTGTGTGTGTGTGTGTGTGTGTGTGTGTGAGTGTCTGTGTGAGGGAGAGAGATGGTTTGTGAGATGGAATGGAGGACTGTGGGATGGAACTATAGATCAAAATGGCGGCCAGGCAAGGACTACAGGTAAAATGGCGGAGGGATGTGCTCTCCACATGTGCTCGGTAACAAAGGAGAGCCTGATAGGGAGTGAGGCCTGAGTCTCCTCTCAAGTGCAACTTTGTAAAAGCCAATTCAAACGGAGTCTCCATGATCTGTGTTGTCCATCACCTCAGACCAGGTGGAAAATGTTGGATTACACATGTGATGTGATGTGATGTTTTGGTGTGATGCTGGAGGCTTAAGCATTACAGTTCAGTATCAAAGATTAACTTGCAAACCCGGCATTGGGTGAAGCGAAGTGATCATTAGCTTACAGACTGTTAACTTATCCTCAGTTAATCAAAACCAGAAAATAAGCTCAATTAAATCCACACATCATGAAAACAAAAAAGTCTACTCTTGGCAATACCTGTCTCTGCTCAAGCCCAGATAGTTACCACTTTCCTTTGTCTTTCATTTCGTTTCGTTTCGTTTATTTGGGCATATCACATTACAAACATCTCAACAATAATATGCAAACCATTCAATGAGAGCCCAAAAGGAGTAGTCTGAAGCAGAAGCTTCAGTGCCAATCTCACAGTTTTATCACTGAGGGTCACATGGCAGTGTTGTTGTATTTATATATGTTTTCATCACCCATACCCAGGCCATTACGCAGTAATATGTGCACGTGCCTGCCTATGAATGTGTGTGTGTTATGTAGTACAAGATTTATATCCTGGCATGCCACACAAGTGTGTGTGCATGCCTGGACATGAACTGCAACATTAACCATACATAATCATTATTCAAGTCAAGGAATAATGGAGGAAGAGTCGCTCTGGAGTAGACAGCCGCTTGGTGCTGGCCAGGTGGTTGCTCTTTGTTTCCTGTTTAGCAGGTCCCTGCTAACGTGGTCGATTGCTGTTGTTGTGGCCGTTCTCTAATGTTTTCCAAAATTTTGTTTAAAGCCACATAGAGGGCGGGGGTCGTGTGTTCGATGCGTGCTTCCAAAAATCCAGATGAGATGAGCTTGACAGAAGATTTTTTCAGATCCAAAATTAACAAAAAGGCTTTACCAAACTCAAAATGTTTCTGGTCCACCAGATCCACAAAAATCCTTTGTTTGAATCCACAATGACCTTAAGGTACTCTACCTTTCCAAACTTGCCATGTCGCACTGTCAAAAACTTTTTTCGACTGAGAGCCACCCCCCTTCCAGAACTACCATAAATAAGCTTTCAGCTTGATCTCTGCCGGCCTGGCAGACAACAGCACCACAGCTTAACATAGGAAAAGGAAAGGACAGCAACCTGTGGAAAATCAAGCTAATTACTGAAGGCAGGACACCAGATTAACATAAAATATTGCCTCCACACTTACATGTTCATTTAAACTATAACATCAATCCACTACCTAAATGATGCAGTAAGCACCGAACTGAATATATTACAATGGCTCTAACACCTGTGGAGCAGAAGAAGATGGAGGTGTTGGGGTGGCTGTGGTTCAGTGGGGATCTTGCAATCGAGAGGTTGTTAGTTTGATTCCTTCCCGATTGCAAGTCTCCCCCTGCCTGCATGTCAAAGTGTCCTTGATGGATGGACTGAGTGCCTTGCATGGGTTTACAGTCAAGTCGGCACCACTCCAAGTCGGCCCCGGCCAACTCGGCACCGCCCCGGGATACAGTCAACTCGGCATCAAGCCAAGTCGGCATCAAGCCAAGTCGGCATCTCGCCAAGTCGGCCTCGCGGGCAGGGGGGGCTCTCGAGTGGCCGAGTTGGTCGGTGCGGACTTGACTGTAAGCTGCTTACCAACTCGGCCAAAAGCGTCTTTCTTTTTTTTTTTAATCACGATGGTGGATAATGTACCTGGGAGCTTCATGTTTGACGTCCGAGTAGCTACAAGAGCGCAGCGCTTAGCGGCTGTCTGGTCATGTGACCGGTCCTAAGGCATTCTGGGAATCGTAGTGCAGCGATGCCGGCTGCGCCGCGACGATTGGCAGTTTTTTTCGTGCCGGCAGCGCCGCTTCTCCTCACGTAGCAGGCAGGGGACTGGAGGACAAACTGTGTGGTTATGGTGACTGACAGGCTAGAGGTGGAGAATGGACCTGGAGCTTCATGGTTGACGTCCTGTTTGAACCGAGTAGCTTAGCTATGAGCGCACAGCGCGAGCGGCTGTCTGGTCATGTGACCAGATCATGTGACCGGCATGTGATCCGCGAACGCTGCATGATCAAACCAGTCGCCTGCATTATAATTTTATTGTAATGTTCTCCACCCCTGAAGTTTGGTCAGCCAGTACAATTAGATTTACAATTAGATCTAAAACATGTAGGGTCACCGCTCCTGAGGACTGGAGTTTGACACGTGATTTAAATGTATACATGACGACCGTCATTTCAGTGAAATGAAATGTATATAATATTTTACCGGAGGGCTACGTTTATGAGCTTATGAACGCCAAGAAACCACATGAACAGCTTAACATGTACTACTGGTAATCGTTTGATATTACAGTCCCAGTTGCTATTACTGTTGACGCACACTAGATGGCGGGCAAACAACATTTAAAACAAAATACATGCTTTTGCAAATGACAATGTTTGTTAAAGAAAAGAATAATGACTGATAAACTAACAATGTTGATCAGAAATGAACAAATCAGCATAAGCATAATGCAATACAGGTATTATGTTGTGGTTGGGATGAAATACAACAAGTATGATCGAGTTCGTCATGCAGCTTCGGTCTTCCTAGGTTTCCACTGATTGGGTAAAAATAAATTAATTGTACTGGCTGACCAAACTTCGGGGGTGGAGAACATTACAATAAAATTACAATGCAGGCGACTGGTTTGATCATGTAGCGTTCGCGGATCACATGCCGGTCACATGATCTGGTCACATGACCAGACAGCCGCTCGCGCTGTGCGCTCGTAGCTAAGCTACTCGGTTCAAACAGGACGTCAAACATGAAGCTCCAGGCCCATTCTCCACCTCTAACCTGTCAGTCACCATAACCACACAGTTTGTCCTCCAGTCCCCTGCCTGCTATGTGAGGAGAAGCGGCGCTGCCGGCACGAAAAAAACTGCAAATCGTCGCGGCGCAGCCGGCATCGCTGCACTACGATTCCCAGAATGCCTTGGGACCGGTCACATGACCAGACAGCCGCTAAGCGCTGCGCGCTTGTAGCTAAGCTACTCGGACATCAAACATGAAGCTCCCAGGTACATTATTCACCATCGTGATTAAAAAAAAAAAGAAAGACGCTTTTGGCCGAGTTGGTAAGCAGCTTACAGTCAAGTCCGCACCGACCAACTCGGCCACTCGAGAGCCACCCCGCTCGCGAGGCCGACTTGGCGAGATGCCGACTTGGCTTGATGCCGACTTGGCTTGATGCCGAGTTGACTGTATCCCGGGGCGGTGCCGAGTTGGCCGGGGCCGACTTGGAGTGGTGCCGACCTGACTGTATCCCCCTTGCATGGCAGCTGCCTCCACTGGTGTGTGAATGTTTGTGAATGGGTAAATGTGATAATACAGTGTAAAGTGCTTTGGGCTCTGTCAATGCAGTGTAAAAGTGCTATATAAGTGTAGTCCATTTACCATTTGAAGGGTTGAAGAACCGTTCCTGCCATGGTTCTTCCGTGGTGTCCTTTTCATGGGCTGGAGGAGTGGACCCTGGGCCCGGGTGGCAGTCAGATGCTGGGGCTGACTGGTGCCAGGCTTGGTCGGTCCAGTCTGCAATGTGCTTATGGCTGGAGGCCGGAGATCCTGCTTGCAGGCTGAAGGAACTGGTCGCTTCACCTGTGGAAGTCTTTAAGAACAGTTTGTGAGAGTACAGGTTGTGTACCTCTTCCTGTTCTGGTGGTCCTTGGTGGGAAGGCTGGATGCTGGATGCCAGTTTCTGGTTAGGCTTTGGTCAGAGGGCCCCTTCCCTTGTTAGCGTTTAGCAGTGCTGGTGGGCAGAGGTGGGCTTTGAAAACTCACTGGAGTTTCAAATTTTTTCCCCCTAGTGAGGGTTTGGAGGAAGGGGCTGACCTTCCCCCTGCTGCGTGTGTGTGTCTTGGAGCACACACACAGCAGTCTTGGCAAATGAGCAGTTTCTTTGTTTAACCATGGGTCCCAACAGTAGAATTGAACACTGAGCAATAAATTGAGAGCTTTGCCTTTCGGCTCAGCTTCCTCTTCACTACAGCAGACTGATACAACGAATGCATCACTGCAGCCGCTGCACCAATCCACCTGGCAATCTCACGCTCCGTCCCCGACTCATGAACAAAACCCCAAGATACTTGAACTTCTCTACTTGAAGCAGGGTCCCTCTAAAGCTGGTCCATTGTTCCAGTGTTGGACCAGGACAAAAACCACATTGCTCCTTCTGGATATGAGGTTCGATGATCAGTTGAACCTTCCTGTCTAGTACCCTGGAATAGACTTTCCTGAGGAAGCTGAGGAGTCTGATCTCTCTATAGTTGAAGCACACCCTCCTGGCCCCCTTTTTAAAAAGAGGAACCACCAATCTGCCAATCTATAGGTGCTGTCCTCGACTGCCATGAGATAATATAGAGATGTGTCAACCAAGACAGTCCCTGCACATATAAGAGACATAAGTGTACGGTCTTATCGCTCTAGCGCACCTAGATTGATAACTCCCACCGTAAAAGGTGTGCTGACCTGATGACACGGTGTCTCCTCACGCCTCGGACACTCCAGAACTGTTCCTTCATTGTATTTATTAAAGAAAAACACAGTTTGTCCAGCCAGTGGTAGAAATCAACTCAGCTTCACCGGTAAACATTGCCGTCTGATTTAAAGTAGATCCGACACGTAACATAGGCGCGGATGCATCACAGCGTGCCCTATTTTTTCAGTATAATTATGCAGAAACATAGGAACATAACAAAAATTCTACATAAACACAGGGAGGAAATACCAGCAAAGATGAAATATGAATTAAACAATGATAATAATATAAGAAATTCCACACAATAAGGTACTCAGGGTGTATCTCATTCTGGCCACCAGGTGCTCACATACGAGCCCCAACCCCAGGTCTGGCTCCCAGGTGTGGCCCTGGCGCTATACGTAATGACGATGTTATGACCTTTGTTTTTATACTTTTCATAAGGGCTTTTGAACTGCTCTCAGTCTGGCCCATCACCCAGGACCTGTTTGCCATGGGAGACTCTATCAGGGGCATAAAGCCTCCGACAGGCGCTCAAACTCCCCCACCATGTTAAGGTGGTAGTTCGGGGAGGAGCAAAGAAAATATTTAGAATTTAAAATGAATGGTTATTATGGCACTTTTTCATGGCACTGTGACTGCATGGATGTCAATGTCATTTTTTTCAATGCTTACCACATCCACTCCTGTTACTTTCAAAGTGAATATTAATGACTTGAGCACCAACAAGGGGATTTAATTTTTAAATTAAAAATATGGCTGTACACAAAGAAATAATCATATCCATAAACGATGTAGCATCGCAGCCACCTCACCAGGCAGGGATTATCCATTGCTCCTTCATGTGAGTGGCTGGCTACAAAACCAATCACTTGCCTTCCGGGGCAGTGCCTTAGTGATTTGGATCTTTGGGACTTCACAGGTCTTCACGTGGGCACTCCCTTTCACAGGTGTTTCGTCAATTAGCCCACGACACCTCCGGGGGGCTTCACAGCGGGACCAGTGTCCTGGAACCACTTCCTCCGTCCCTCAGATCCTCTCCACTCAGTTCTGCTCTCCCTCCCATCTGCTGGCTGGATTGCGCCATTGCTCAGCACTCTTCAGCCAGAACCATCTTGACGCTGTCTCTGCCTGTTTCGTAACATTCCCAATCAGCGTCTTGCGCACAGGACCTTTCATCCCAAGGGCTCCTAGTGCTGTCCACAATGATTCCCCTGGAAAACCTCTACAGCCAACTTTGACTGGGAGATTCCAGGCTTTCCAGCCCTTCTGCTGGAAACAAATTGCTGGAATCGTATTATTAATTAGAACTTTGGGAAATCAGAAATAAAGAAAAACAATGCTTCTGATTTCCTATAATATGACTTTTGTGTACAGCCATATTGTTAATCACTACTATTGTCTAATCATGTGATTTCAAGTTTGTTTCTCAGTTATGGATATTTAAATTGAAAAAATAAATCTCCCCTTTCTTTTTTTATCCTGCAGATGGTGTGTGCAAATGTATCTTAGCCGCAGCTGGACCAGAGGTAGAGGAAGAACTTAAAACAGGTAAAAAAAAAAAAAAAAAAGGTTGTTGATCCTTTTTAATTGACTAGCTTCTGACTAAATTTGTTTACATGTGTTTTGTTCGTAGCAACAGTAAACCCAAGAGGCATGGTTTTCACTGAACCGGGACGGTTCCCCTGCAAAGCCATTTTACACGTGTGTGGAGAGAAGTCCACCAGCCGCATTGAAGAGCTCAGTCAATGGATCATCGAGTACTGCGAAACATACCACGATACTTCTGTAGCAATCCCTGCAATCTGTGCTGGTGGGTTCATGGAAAATGGAAGATTTACAGTTTCAGGAATCACTTTTAACTGTCCTGGTTTGGTTTGTTGTGCAGGAGCCGGCGGGCTGCAGCCTGGACTCGTGGCAGGAGCAATCCTGCGAGGGATCAGGAGCGCCACGAATTCCACTCACCTTCACACGCTGCGCAATATCCGCATCATCCTGTACAAGATAGATGTGTTCCTGGCATTTCAGGAGGAAGTCATGCAGATGTTTTCCCCTGCTGTATACTGCACAGGTGAAGTGCAGCTTCGGCTTCTCTGTGATTATTGAGAAAGTTGTCTCTTCCAGTCAGAGGCGGCAAACACGTTTTAGTTCAGGGGCCACATTCAGCCCAACTTCATCTTGACTGGACAGGAACGGTAAAAGAAAGCCTTTAAATTTAAAATAAACAATTTCAACTGGAAATGACAGCAACCTCAACACAAAGCCTTTTTAATGAAAACCCCTGTTAAGTTGTGCGCCAGAGGCTCAAGAGTGGATCGTAAAATGAACAGTGGAAAACAAACAGTGGAGATCTGAGGTCCAGGAGTCCACAGGGATGCAAGGGACTTGGAGAATACTATAAAAATCCAGAACGAAACATTACAACACTATATAAAATATGAATATAACGTTAGGAAATACAATACAATCGCCAACATACAAATGTAAGTGTGTGTAATAAAGTCCCCCCCCACGTAGAGGCGTTGAAGAGCTGCATGGCGAGGGGGAGTAACGATCTCCTCAGTCTTTCGGTGGAGCAGGACAGTGAGAGCAGTCTGTTCCGGAAAGCTGCTCCTCTGTCTGGAGATGGCGCTGTGCAATGGATGGTCTGGATCGTTTATGATAGACAGGAGCTTGTTAAGTGTCCGTAGCTCTGCCACAGATGTCAGGCTGTCCAGCTCTGTGCCAACAACAGAGCCTGCTGTCCTAAAATTTGCTTGGTGGTTTGGTGGAACAGATTGGAGCCTTTTGAGGGCCCACTTTGGCCCAAGAGCCCCAGCCCTGCTTTAAATTATAATTTAGATAAAAGCATATTTTATTCAATGAGTTGATTTTTTTTTTTTTCTTTGCCCATTTTCAGGTGCCCTGCCTGAAACACAGCAACAACAGCCTCGGGTGTTAGCGAGCGCAGACCTCGGCATCCTCAGCAACACTCCTGCAAGTCAGAACTCTGCCTTTCTGTTCCTGGGTCTCAGCAGGAAGAGCGTTGACGACGCCATGGCGAAGCTGAAAGATCTGTATCAGAACCAGTGCTCCACTCACACCTTCAGAAAAGAGGAGCTGGACAGCCTCATGCAGGACGACATGACAGAGCTGATGCAGCTGATCAACACTCAGGGACTGTACATACAAAATGACCAGTCAGGCGACTTGTCTGTGAGCGGCCTAAAAGACGGCGTCACTCAGGCAGTGATTGCATTCAATGCAATTCTCCACAGTAACCTCAGGAGAGAGATGAGGATCAGGGAGGAAGAGGAACTGTACACCCGTGTGGTTTGGTGCATCATGAGCCACATTGGTCTCTGGGAGAGACTTCCCAAAACTGCAAATTACAATTTGGAAAAACAAGACATTGCAAGGGGAATAGTGGATGCACATGGAGCCACATGGACGGTAGATCTAAACAGCATGGAGGCCACAAACCTCATGGTCGCAGAGCCCAGGAAGCTCAAACGACTGGAGAACCTGCCAGGTAAGAAGATGGATGTCAGGAGTCACAACAGTGATTTATTATGATTAATGACTATGATTAAGCATAGCAGCTCCCTCTGTTGAAAAATTTCAGGTCTGTGTTTTTAAGAAAATATGTCATTCACTCTTTGCAGTACCATCCTGTGTACATTTTCAGTTTACAGTTCTATTTCGTTCCTGGTCTCAATGTCTTTCAGACTTCACTATGCCTCTGTACTGGGACAGCATGGCCCCCGGGGAGAACGTGAAGGTGGTGGCCGTGCCGCCTTCCTCTGCAGAGTACAGAGCTTTGAAGAGTGAATTCAGAAAAACTGAGAGCAAGACTGTGATGAAAGTAGGTGGTTCCCAATGGAGACATCTATATATTTTTGAAAAAAGGAACAGTTTATAATTTAGCAGCAAGTTGTTGAATTATTTGCAGGCTTGTCATGATTTGAAGTAATCATGTAATAGACTCCCTCACAGAAAAATATATTTCCCAAAAAATCAATAAATCATGTGGATTAATATCATCATTTTGTTTGTAACAATGCAGAAGTTTCACAACGGAACAGAAGGAGATAGACTCCTCTACTTAATGACTCATGATCTTTTGTTTTTGTTGCTAGATTGAGCGTTTGCAGAACATCCATCTGCGTCGTGCCTACGAAGTCCAGAAGAAGCACATGTCAGAGAAGAACAAGCAGGAGGGGGGAGCGAGGGAAAAACTTCTGTATCACGGGACCACCAAGGACAGCTGCAACTCCATCACAGAGACCGGCTTTAATCGTCGTTTCTGTGGACAAAACGGTAAAGATCTCCATAGAAAACTATGACTACTGCTTCTCTCCTTCCCTCTCTGAAAAACAGTATGAGGGACTTTTGAAATTTAAGTGTTTTGTTTGGGTCAGGAGATGAGGACTCTGAGCGTCAGAATCTGCTGATGTAGAAGGTAAAACTCATTTCATTGTCAAGCAAATAGTTGAACCTAAAAAAAAACAAAGGTAAAAAAAAACCAAAACAAAAAAAAACATAAATAAAATAAAGGAGCTAAGTAAAGCTCAAGAGCACAGAGATAAGAGCACACATGAACAGACAAGAAAGCACAATTTATAGGAGAGGCTCCAGGTGGAGACAATCACACTCTCAGGCAGGTGGAAGACATCAGAGCAACAATCAAACATGACAAAGAGAAGGCAAGGAGCATTTAACCAGAGACCCAGTTCAACACACAAAGAAGAAAAGACAGAAAATAAACACTGACATTAAATACGTCTAATCATCTCATCCTCAGGAACTGCATATGGTGCTGGTGTTTACTTTGCTGTCAAGGCATCTTACTCAGCCCAACCGCGCTACTCCGAGCCAGCTGAGGACAGCTCTCAGGTCATGTTCGTGGCTCGAGTGCTGACCGGCATCTACACTGAGGGCGACAGCAGCATGAACGTCCCTCCTCCTCGAGACATCCAGCGGCCCCACGACCGCTTCGACAGCGTGGTGGATCGAGAGGTCAAACCCAAGATGTACGTCGTGTTTCATGACAACCAGTCTTACCCAGACTATCTCATCACCTTCAAATGAGGGCCCCACCAGAGCCCTGGGGAACGAGTATATATATATATACTGTATATATATGTGTGTGTGTGTGTGTGTGTGTGTGTGTGTGTGTGTGTATATGTATATATGTGTGTGTATATATATATGTATATATATATTGGCATGCTATTCAGAAAAAGAAGTGTTTGAATACATTGACTGCAACCTTGAATATATGCATAAGTGCATAAGTCCATAAGTGCACTTGGCACCAAGACCGGAGGTCGATGATCGACTTTGTTGTTGTGTCATCTGACGTCCGGCCGTGTGTTTTGAACACTCGGGTGAAGAGAGGAGCATATATATGTATACATTAGGGCTGTCACGATATCAAATTTTCTCTTAACGATTATCATGGGCAAAAAATATCACGATAACGATATTATCACGATATCAGCAAAAATTTAACCAATAATGGTACAAACATTCAGATTCATCTTTAATTTTATTTTTGTTTGTTTTCTGTCTTTTCCTAGATTCAGAATACCTGTCAAATGAGGTGTTGAAACAATATGAGAACAGTAACTGTACAACTGCATACCAAAAGTGTAGTTACACTCAACTAATTAAAATCTGATGAACTGATTAACAGAGGATCCACAGCAGAGGCGTAATTTACGTAGGTACGTAGGTACGTAGGCACGTAGGTACGTAGGATTTCACCCCAACCCACCAACGTACGTTGGTGGGTTGTGAAAACCCACGGGCCCTGTTGGGGTGAAATCCTGTACCACCACCACACTACCGAGGATTTTTGTTTGTTTGTTTGTTTGTTTAAATCCGAGGCGGAATGAGCAGCAGCTGCTTCTCTCCGGCCAGAGGCGCCGCTACTGGCTCGGGCCCCGAGCTGAAGGGGGTCCCGAGGAACGGCTGACATCAGTCAATTTCAAAGACAAATTTAAGGTGCTACACTAGACGCTGCAACGACAACGTGTCGAAAATCCCCCGCATGGGGCCCTTTTCCGACTACTCACCGGTTAGTTGCTAGAAGGGGGCCAGCGGAGAAGACGGCGGATATCAGCGACACAACTTGAACAATACCGGTTTACCGCGACAGCCCTAGTATACATATATATGTATACATATTTATTAGAGATGCGCGGATTGCGGTTGCACCCGCGGAGCCCGCGGATAACCGCGGATCGGGCGGATGACGTGTCAAAAAATTAAGATTTTAGTTACATTCGGGCGGGTTGCGGTTGAAGCACTCAAATAAAAAAAGCAACATTTTAATAGCCAAAACACTATTCTGCAGATGGCGGGCGGGTTCGGTTTTGAAAATTGATAAAAAATCTTTGGTGCGGGCGGATAGCAGGCGGATGGAGATTTTAAGAAGCGGTTGCGGATGGAAAAATGAGCCATCTGCGCATCTCTAATATATATATACCATATTTTCCGGACTATATAGCGCACCTAAATAGAAGCCGCACCCACTACAATTGGAAAAAAAAATACGTATTTTGTCACATATATGCCACACTGGACTACAAGCCGCTGGATTACAGGCTGAGAAATAAGATATTTACATAGAAAGATTTTGCACCATAAGAGTTCATTCATAACGTAACAGAACTGATTATTTTTGAAAAGTGCCTATAACATGGCAGTAAAAGTGCTGATCAAACAAAACAAAAAAGAAATTGATTTTGTTCATTTTCCTCCTGTGCACTGAAACAAAGTTGCTTTAGTTTTCTTCCTCCTGCATGCTGAAATCACTAAACACCAAACCAGTGTCAGTTTTTCTTATTGTGCACTTTAAGCGTAACTGCGCAAAGTCACTCCATTCTCCCGTGCACTGAAACCACAAGTCACTTATTATTCATCTTCCTCCTACGCACTGAAGCCACTGAAGTCGTCCTCTTCAGTGTCAGAAATGAACAGCCTCAGATAATCTTCGTCACATACCTTTTCAGTCTCTGTGTTGGTGTTGCTCCTGTCACTCTCATCTCAAGGTAAAGTGATCTCTGAAGTTGTGCTGTTCTCCCCAGTCTCTCTGTCAGTGTCGCTCTCCATGTCACTTTCATCTGGAGGAGAAGTTGCCTCAGAAGCTGCGCTGCTCTCTTCACGCAGCAGTCCGGCCTTTTGGAATCCGTTGATGAAGGTGGATTCTTTAACACTCCTCCATGCATTTAAGATCCACTGACAGACGTCAGAAAAAGATGCTCTTCGCATGCAGCCGGTCTTTGTGAAAGATTTATCACCGCTTGTCATCCAAACCTCCCATTCACCCCGGAGAGCTGCTTTGAAGGCTCGATTCACACTGATGTCCAGTGGCTGCAAATGCTTTGTAGTGCCTCCAGGGATCACAGCTGGAATAGAGTTCATTTTCTGCTTTCACAGAATCTGTGATATGCACTCTCATACTATCCAAAACAAGCAGCGCTTTTTTCTGGTGAAAAAATCTTCCGGGGCGCTTACTGTAGCACTCTGTTAACCATTCTTTCATTAGGCTTTCTAACATCAACCCTTTTTTGTTATCTTTAACGACTATGTCCTTTGGAAGTTTTTCTTCTGGCATAGTTATTCGCTTAAAAATCACCATTGGTGGAAGCTTTTGTCCGGACGCGGTGCAGCCCAGAACACATGTGAAATGCGTCCTCTCGTGTCCACTTTTTTTCACCATAATGGATGATGCACCTGACTTGTTAACAGTCCTGGTGAGAGGCAAGTCAAACGTTAAAGGCACTTCATCCATATTTATGATGTTGTCTGGTCCGATGGAGTTCTCAGTTATCTTTGTTTCAATGAATTTGTGGAAGTTTGTAATTGTCTCCTCGTAGTCAGAAGGGAGTTGCTGACAGAGAGTTGTCCGCATCCTGATGGACAGACTTTTTCTTTTCATAAATCTGAAACACCACGACGGTCCACCTTCGAAATCTTCAATATTCATTTCTCGGGTGATTGTTTTGGCTTTAAGCCGGATCTGCACAGTGGATACACCTCGGCGGCCTGCTCTCTGTGTGTTCACCCAATCTTCAAGAACATCTTCAAGTTCCGGCCACCTGCTTTTATGTCCTCTGAAAGCCTTTCTTGTCTTTCGGCATTGCATCAGTTCTTCCCGCTGCCGCCTCCAACGTCTCACCATAGATTCATTAACACCAAGTTTACGTGCAGCCGCTCTGTTTCCTTCACGGAGAGCCAGATCGATGGCCTTCAACTTAAAAGCTGCATCATAAGACTTTCTTCGTGTGTCTTCCATGATGAAGGGATGAAGGTGTAAAATATATTTTCGGATTTTGCTGTTGTGTATCTTGGGTTGCATATGTTAAAAATAAAATCTGGCGCTTTTTTACTTGCCCTGACTTCCGCTGCCTGTCTCATTTTTGCACTTCCTGCTAGAGCGCCCCCTGAGGTCTGAAGAAAAATTCATTGAAAAGCCACATCTCTGTATATGCCGCATGGTTCAAAGCGTGGGAAAAAAGTAGCGGCTTGTAGACCGGAAAATACGGTACATATATGGGGCTTTGCACGTTAACGCACTGCTTCCTTAATGCCGACAAATATTTTCATCAGGCGTTAAACCCCCCCCCAGCTCCAGCTGAGCGTCCAAAAAGCACACACAGCCGAGGCGCTTTCTGCAGTGAAACACGGTCCATTCCTCATCATTTGCCACAATGAACTCGGCCAAATTATCAGAAAAATCACGAGGAAAAGGCTGGTGTCAGGCACAAACTGAAATAAGGAGCGCAAATATGACAAAAATGAAAGTGAAACTTAAATTGCGTCTTTTGCTGGTGCAACACGCAATATAAAGTAAATTTCCTTCAACACACAAACTGGCTTAATGAGGCACAATTCAGCGTGACTGAATTTATCCTGTCTTCTCTGTCTGAGGGTCAGAGATAGAATGAAGTTTGAGAAAGTTGTGTGTGAGTGTGTGTGTGTGTGTGTGTGTGTGTGTGTGTGTGTGTGTGTGTGTGTGTGTGTTTGGGGGGGGGCGGGGGTTGGGGGGTATTTTAAGTTATTATAAATCATATTTGATGAACTGTAAAATTATTATTGTAAAATTATGCTTCTTGTGAAATTCTTGCAAAAAAAAAATTCCCTGTCCCCGGCTGGGGGCAGGATGATCATTACAGAGCACTTTTGAATTTATTGTTGTTTTTTGCGCATAATGCGATTAATCGTGATTATGCCAGAAGCCTGGGAGCTTGAGGGTTCTGTGCAGGAAGATTCTCAGTTCCCTGTTGATACAGTTTCAGCCATTCCAGTATCTTTGTGTCCGACACTGAGTCATAGGCTTTCTTGTAATCAATCCAGGCAGTGCACAGGTTGGTGTTCCTGGTCTTACAGTCTTGTGCAATCACCCTGTCAATCAGTAACTGATGCTCATCTCCTCTGCTGTTATTGCCAATTCCTTTCTGGGCTCTGTCCATATATTGTTCCATGTGCCTGTTTATCTTAGCCGCTATGATGCCAGATAGGAGCTTCCAGTGCAGGCCTTCATTTTTGCCACCTTCTTTTGGATGTCTGCTATATATACAGTATGTGTACATAATCTCAGTTTTCAAATAAAATAAAAAAAAGGCAAATACTCAATAAATGAAATTAAATATGTCAAAAGCCTTATTAAATTGTATTATTATTGTTATTAGATTATTAAGAATGTTTTTGGATTCATGAGGTTAAGTTAAATGAAAAAAAATTAACTTAATCTTTTGTGATTGATTAAACATAACATTAACTTTTATTACAGGCAATCAAAAAGTAGTGAGTTATCAATGTCTGCACACTGAAGAAACAATCACAAAACAGATTTAGTCAGTAATTATTTATTTGGCTGGTAATTGCATTTATTTCTCTCCAAATATAAAATCAAAAACGTTGGAAAGAGCACAGCGAGATTGACCTGATTTTGCAGAGAATGAAACACTTCATCATGCCAAAGTTGGAGAATGATCAAATATTTCATACTTTTATGTCAAAATCACAAAATGTGTCACTTACATCCACAAAAAAGTCACAATCCAATGCAGCTCAAATGGACATTTTAGTCTGCCTGCTCAGTCTGGAGGGAATATTTGTGTCTGTGTCTCGTCGATGAACTGTATCAGTGTGTGGCTTTTCTTGATCACAAGTCAGTAGCTGCTGTTTAAATGGACACGATTGGAATGATAAATGGTGACGGAAAGGCAAATCGATTCAGTCGATTCAGAAGACAACGCAACAAGCTTCATTAGTCGAACTATCAAATTCATCTTCAGTACTGGTGGGCTTCCAGGTGAAGCTATAAGTAAGATAATGTCACAGGACAGTGTCACAATGCAAAGCATTATGGGACACGACAGCGTTTTTGTCTCAGAAAAGTTTTGCTTTTAGATGACAATATTTTGAAAATGACTGTCAATTTATGTGTTCTTCCTTCTGATTGGTTTTGTATCCATTAACATAACGTCTGAGTTATCTCAAGTGGAACATGAAGGAATTCAAAACTCCAGCTTTTGCTAGCTAGATGCTAAAGCTACACTTGTTCCACCGCTAAAGGTTTCAACTACATTACAGACTGGTACATTAGCCTTAAAATAACTGCGTCTGGATGGAGTCGGCGGTCCTGCAGTGCTGCTCAGGCCGTGATGGTGACGGTCGCCTGGCCAGAGACCTGCCGGAGGGCGGCACAGTCCAGCGTGGCGATCACCCGGGTTTCACCGGGCCTCTGCGGGACGAAGAACTCTGACCAGGTCAGAGACAGGCCTCCAAGGATCACACTGAAACCAATGGAATAACATCATCTCGGAAAACATGTTCCCCTCTGAACAGAAGATTAAGTCTGTGTCTTCAGCAATAAACTCACCCGTAATATTTGAATTTGGGCGCCATGAGGCCCGGCCCCTCCATGCGGACGTAGACGTTCTCCAGGCTGAAGCTGAAGGGGTTTGTAAACTGAACTTTGGCCACCATCTCTTCATTCACTTTGCCTGTAGCAGACACCTGAAGAGAACCAAAAAAAGGACCATGCATGTGTATTATTTATGTTTTATACTTCACTGCAACACAAACTGCCCTGCAAGGACACACAAAAACTGAAGTGGGTTCCAACTTTGGAGCTGTCTTGAAGAAAGTTGCATTTTCAGTGGCTGCTAGCACCCTTGTCATGGAAACTGACACCCAAAACACAATGAAAGTTACATGTTGAAAGTCACATGTTTAAGAAAAAGGGTCACAGAAAAAAGTTTAAACAGAGAGAGTGCATTCTGCTGCATGTTTTAATAATCTTAATTTCTGCTGTGTATCTTTTTCTGCTGTCAGTCAAATACAGCGATGGTGGAGGTTTTTTTTCGGTGTTCCTGCAGCAGCATTCTTGTGTCATACACTGACCTCTAGTGGTCCCAGACAGTATATACTGGAGGCAAAATTTGCCTAATGTGCATTTAAAGCGGAATAGGTTTGAGGCCAGTTTGCCACCACAGGAGGAGACTTTACTCGATGGAAGTGTCAGACCTCGACCGTGAGTTTGGGATTGCGCAGCGCGACGACTTTCATTGCGGTGACGATCTGGCCGGTCTCCCTGATCTTCCCGGTGGCTATGAAGTGAAGGTTGGCCTGCTCCACCAAGTACTTCAGGTACCTCTTTGACTCCACTGTTATCAGCTCGTTCACAGCTGGAAAACACAAATCATTTACTGCATAAAAACAGATTCTGTGGTTAAAAACGGGCAGTTCTTGCTCTTCGCTCACTTTTGTTGGGGCCGATTTTGACGGTGGGGTCCCTGAAGAGGAACTCAGAGGTGGTGACTCCGGTGTAATACATGATGAAGAAATACAGCTGAAATGAGCGACTTTGCAGAGATTATGTCCCGCGCTGACGCTCCCCTGCCGCTAAGTGTGGCTAAATCGGCTGGATCTAAATAACTTCTGATGGACTCCGAGCTGCACGATGTTTGTCTGAGCATGCACACACCTAGAAATAAGGTCCAGATGTCAAAAAACCGAAGTTGCCCTTTAACTTTATGCTTTACATTTTCAGAACGCTATTCTACTGTGGTTTACTTTTTTTTAAGTAAGCTGCCTTTTAATTGCAGGCTGTTTTATTACTCGTTTGCAATTGTGGCCTTTTCATTTGTGTCTGTTGCCGCCATCAGTGGGGAAAATAGAAAAGGATTGTTCTGAATTTTATTCATTTGCACTGACTTAGGCTACCTAACTTTGCATTTGCAGAATGCACAGAAATGCACTGAAATCAAAATTAAACAGCTTATTTTCATTTTATGTAACCTATTCACCTTTTCAAAAGGCTGCTGTTCTTTTTGTATAGTTGCAGACTGTGTTTTAACTGCAGGTGTTTTATTGCACTGTTACCCAGATAATGGAAAAAGAGAAGAGGATTGTATTATTGAAGTTTGAAGAGGATTGCACTTTATTTCCATGGGAAGGTCTGACAGGAGGCCTATTAATAATAGGCACGTTCCATTTTGTTTTGTTTTTTTCAAATCCTCAAAATAAAAGTGACACCAACAATTTGATTTCTTTACTGTATTTTTATAATTTCATCAGTGTGACAAAACATAATACATATATTGTTATTAATACATAATATTGTAATGGAAGTTAAACTTAAAGCACCAAGTATCGTACAGCAGGGTAGTCATGTGGTGTTTCATTCTCTCCAGGATGTGCTGCAGTCATGATGCTCATTATGTATTTGCAGCTTACTTACTCATTTTGATAGTAGGCTAATATAGCTATTATACACTTACAGCTGTGTTGCCTTCGTATAAGGCTTATAAAAGACTTATTTTTTTGCCGCTCCAGACAGATTTGTTTTTTGTTTTTTTTGGTCCAATATGGCTCTATGAACACTTTGGGCTGCTGACCACTGGTATAAAGGAACTATCTATAACAGATGTGGAAAAACTGTGGTGGCACAAATCCTGTTACTAGTTGTTCACCAGCAAACTTAAAATTGAAAAAATAAAATGAAAAATTCAGACATCCAGGCCTAACTGTGCTAGCACAGCAAGCCCAATGCTGAGAAGTTCAACTCCGCTCTTCTGCCGCGGCTGCAGCACGCCGCTTCACGAGCAAGACCGCCACGAGCGGTGCTTCACCTGCCTGGGCTGGCAGTATCAGCGCCAGCGGGCTTCCTGCCCTGCGTGCCTCACCCTCCCGCTCGAAGAACCCGAGCATCGAGCGGCATTCATGGGCGCCGTTTCATCGGCTTCCGTCGTTCCAGACGAGACCGGTGCTGACCTCACCGCCATTCCCACCTCCTTCACCGACTGGGCCGTTTCGGGCGGGGATCTCCTCAGCTGCCGTGGCTCCTCCGGCTCGGAGAAGTCTGCACAGATGATTCCCTCTCCACGTTCTCCAGAGCCAGCCGTCTGAGTGTTCCCCGCCAGCCTGTGGAACACCTCGCGGGGCTCTTCACCTCCGCTGCGAACCGCACCGACCTGGCACCCCCGCCGCAACCCCCGGAGCTAGCGCATTGCGATTTGGCACTCGGGCTAGCAACCCAGTCGCGGGCTCGGTCCCGGCCTGCGGTGCTGTGTCCCGCTGTGCCATCGTTCCAGGCCAACGTGCAGCGTGACTGGTGTACGCCAAGGGCGCGGTGAAAGGCTACCATGAGTACTGCTGTGTGGACGGCTGGCCCTCTGTCTCCGGAGTCCCAGTGATAGAGGACTCCGTGAGGTCTGCCTGTTACCCACCTTCACTCCGTGGCACGGCGGAAACCCTGTGCTGCCGTCTGAAAGAGGCAGGCGCATGGCTGCCTTTCTGGACCGTGGTTATGCTAATGGAAATCAGGTGTTCGCCTTAGCAAACAATATGACCTTTCTCCTAGGCTCCACTGATAAGCTCTGCCACGAGCGGTCAGAGAGAAGTTCTGGATCTCGACAACGTTTTGAAAGTTTAATGACATCTCTATGTGAAAGTATAGCGAGGCACAATGGACTTGATCGGGGATGATTTATTTCTTTTCTTGTTTCTGGCCGATTCTCATCCATTTACATGGAGGTTCCTACAGGAATAATGGTGGAATACTGTGGAGGAAATACTCTCAATGGAAAGACTGACCATTTCTCCCATCTTTGCTCATGGAAGCCATGAGCAAAGATGGGAGAAATGGTATATGTGCCATCTAGTGGCATTACTTTGTATTACTGCACGTTCTGTAATACACCATTATTCTTGGGCAAAACCAAAAATTGAAAAAATAATTGTTCATATGGTGCAACGTTAGTTAAATTATTATTGAGTGTTTTCTCCTCAATATTTAAGTCAGAGTACATTTCAATGTACCTGATTGGATAAATGGAGGGAAATCCCACCTCAAAAGGGAAAATAACTTCATGTAATTAGTTTTATCTTTCAAGGAAGTTAATCTGAAATGGGTCATTCATTCAGTTCAGAGACAGACACTCAACCTGGGAAGAAGCTTTTCCTTGACCGTTTTTAAACTCAGGCGAAATGGAAATCTACAATTATTAATTGTTTTTTGACGCAAGAGACTTGTCTAACAAGGAAACGGAGAAGGTGAGAAGATACTTTCAGAAGAGAAGAGCGTCTGGAGAAGGTGAATGTGGAGTGATACAGAAGGTTTCAGGAAACAGCTATGGAATCCATTTTAAAGAGAAAGAAGGTAAGCCTTCTGCACTGACTTCAAGTAAGTTCAGTATTAAATCGTATTTCACATTTTGAGTGTCGTTGTGAAGTCTGATTGTGGCATTTGCTGTTGACACAGACCACACTTCAAAAAATGCGAAATTTTAAATGTTGTCAAGTTCATCAGTCTTGTTTTCAGTGAAAATGTCTCATCCTAATTGATTTAAGATAACTTTAAGATAGAGAGACTTATTTCTTGATTTAAATTCTTAAACCAACATTCCTTCTTATAAAATTTACTTGCTGCATGGACAGATAATTTCATGAGTTTTAACAGTAATTTTCTTTAAGTGCTGATATCTTGTATTTGGGCTACCCTTTTTTGCCGTGGAGGAAAGGGTTTTACAGAGAAAGTTTTGCACCAGACCCGTTGCCAGACAATTGTCTCAGGGGGGGCATATCAAGTGTATAGGGGGGGCAAATGTGCGTTCAGCGGGGGGCGTTGGCATGTAGCGTCGGAGCGAGGATGGTGCGGTGTGTGCTCGTGCTAATATATTTTGGGGGATTTAGTTTGAGGGGGCACAACATTTATTTGAGGGGGCCAGGCCCCCTCTTGCCCCTGCGTAGACCCGGCCCTGTTTCGCACTATCTCTCACCCTCTTCACATTTTGAGTATCTTTGTGAATTGTGATTGTGGCATTTGCTGTTGACACAGACCAGGAAAGGGTTTTGCAGAGAAAGAATCCCACCATCTCTCTTCCCGGTGGAGAAACTCAACTGACTGTGAGTCGGATTAACCAAACGGAGATTCTGGATCAACCAAAGGCCAGTCAGGCACAGATCAGTTTCAATGACTTTTGTCACTCATAAACTTTTATTACTATATACTCAATGATATCAACCCTCAGGTTTTTACAGAAAACTATTTTCAGCTCTCAGTGTTCGGATACAACTAAATAATTCAGTGGCGCTACTTTTCTCTGAGTCAGAAAATACACCCACTGTCATTACACAGTCTTGAAAACTACTTTGAAATTTTATTGTAACTTTTTCCTGATTGCGTTGAAGTGTCCGGCCTGGTCTCCTCCACACTCAGCCTTCCAAATGTGAACCACATGTTTTATATATCTACATTCGTTGATAAATGTCTCAATTAAAATTGGAAAGAGGGCAAGCAGTTGTGCTAAGCTTATTTTGTCAAAATTTCAATGGTACAGAACAGCTGTGTCGCTCAGCAGGACGTGAGTGCGCATGCGCGTTTTCCTCCTGAACACAGCGGTTGCCATGGGGACGGGTGCTTTTGATTTACTGCACCGGGAAGTTTTCCACAACTGATCCACATGAGCCATAAACGCCAAGACACACCCTTTGCACTGGCACCAGATAAACAATATATTATACCAACGAACTGATTTCATGATCTGTTAATCGATACTTACATTCGAGATGTTTATCAGTAGTTAGGGTTAGGTTAGATTCAATAGTTTACAATATATTGTCAAGTGTTTTTTTACTTCCTGTCTACTCCAATGGCCTACAGTGGAGTATTAAAATGTTTTCATTTGTTTGGGATTTGACTTGACTGTTTTCAAATGCATGAAGCCATAATAAAGACAGATGAAGGCTTTGGTAAGACCATGATTACATGTTGCCAGGTATTCAACAAAAATTTACATTTCTCTCTCTGCGTTTTCAAAAATATCTTCATTTACACAAGATCATTATTTTTTAAAAAATCTTCATGTACACGGACTCTTAAAAAAACTGGTTCAGAGCAGAATGAATTAAATTTGTGTATGTATTAATGGAACTGATGGCCTGCTGGCTGTCCACGGGATCCGTCACAATGATCACGCACAGGTGAGCATAATCATCCCTCCCCACAACCACCCTGGCCCTCCCTCTGCCCTGCACCAAAGATAACCACACCCCACCGCCATAAAAACCATGAAAGAAATAAAGATGAGTATCAACTCCGAAAGGGACAGTAGCAATGACCAAGACATTCCTTCATCAGTTTTGTCAGAAGAATAAGTTCATGTAGACTGCTGACCTCCCAGTGCTCACTCTCCTCTGGTCCTCTATATAGTAAGATATTTGTGAATGGACATGCAATGAAGCCAAAGGTGTTTGCACAAATGTAACAAACAAGAAATGCTTTCACCATTTCTGCTTTCATCACAACAGACAAACCATGAACATGGTTTCAAACAGACGACGCTTCTGTCGCATAATGTGACGTGATTCTCCGTCTCCTTCTCTCTACATGTAAACAGCAAGATGGAGATTTTCTGAATCTCCGGTCCACTGTGGCCAGTGTACAGATAGTATCATTTTGGTGACTCATAGCTGTGTTCACTTATCAATGAAAGACCCAAACACAGAGAAATTCCACAGTTTTCTCATTTCTATGGTGTCATGTAGTCAGAGCCAAAAACCTGAAATTACTTTCACCCCTGGATTTGTCAGGTAATGCCTGTTAACAATTACACAACCACAGTGTTTGTAATCTTTTTGATAGAAATGTATGATTATCTTCAGCTATTCCATTTACATCAACATTGAATAATCATATATCTGTTGGGTATTTTTCTTCCTCAGAATTTCACAAAAACAAACACGAAAAGTCTTGAGAAGATTTACCATTTGGATGTTTTCCTCTTGCGCTACATGAGAGACAATCCCAAAGCTTTCACATATCTCCAAAAACAACTCTCTTCAATCGGCTGCGAGGTGGAGTTAAATTGTGATGAAGAGAAGGCCGTGGTGAGGGGAGATGTGGATAAGGGCCCTGGAGGAGCCTTCGGAGGTGTTGCAGAGAAATGGGAGCAGCAGATGGACCGGATCATCACCACCATCACTGAGGAGTACGACTGCTATCATGTAGTCGAGGCAAAGCAAGTCCAGGTGTTACAGCAGGATCTATCCTTTGTGAATGAAGACATCAAGGTGTACACAGACAGAGGATATCCTGTGATTGTGGGGAAAACAGAGGCAGTGAAAGAGAGGGTCGCAATCCTGACAAAGAGAATGAAGAGTCGAAAGGAAAAGCCAATTACAGAGAATCAGTTTAAACTGATAAAAGAAAAGTTCTGTCGTGAATTGCGTGGACACTATCCAGATGTTCAGTACAGCAGAGGTAAAGGCATCATCATCCTGGAAGGCCTGGAAGATGAGGTGCAGTCTGGAGCCACAAAGCTCGATGAACTCATTGGCCTAATCAAAGAATGGAAGATTCAGTTCCCAACACCTTTAAAGAACTTCATCAATTTGAGTGGCGCCATTTCCAAATATCAAGCTCACTTCCAGCAGAGCTTTAGAAATCCCGTCTCCATAGAGATGAGGCCGGACCTGGTTCTGTCTAGCCTGTCCGCTGATGCTTTGAATGAGGTCCAGGCAGCGCTGGTGAAAGATCTGAATGTGTCCACCATCCAGCTGCAGGGACCTGCAGCAGTTCCTCCACATCTGGATAAACTGAAAGACATCCTGAATCAAGCCCAGAGCAAAGCAAACCGTGACGAGCTCAGAGTGGATGTCAGCTTCATCCCAGGAATCAATGGAGCCAACAAAGTACAACTTGTGGGCTACAGTGCAAATGTGCTTCAGTTTAAAGACATTATTCAAGACTATCAGATGAACCAAGTCACGATTCAGGATACAGTGGACCTGTCGAATCCTGAATTCGCTGACTGCTTTGATAAAATCTTAGACCTGACTGGTATCAAGTCACCCAACGTGACTTTTAAAGTCTTTCATTTACCAAAGCCATGTGTGATCCTGTCTGGTCCCCATTGCAAAGTTCAAGAAACCAAGCAGGCTTTACTTTCAGCTTTGGCTTCTCTGACGTCAGACACGTTGGTTCTGGAAGGTTCAGGAGCTCAGCGATACTATCAGGCAAGTGGTAAAGACAGCAAGGAACGCACAGAGTGCTCTTTCAGGGTTATTATCAGGGAACAGCGATGTGTGTCGGTTCCAGATGTGAAACGCAAACAAAGAAGCTCCAACAGCCCCATATTTCTCCCCCCAAGACCTCCAGTTTCTAGAAACCACTCAAGATCTGTTGGTGGTACTGTAGCCATCAAGCTTGGTTCGTTGGAAGATGAGCAGGTTTGACATTTCCATTAATTTTCATCAGCATGTCCTCAAGTAATACAAAAACAAAACAATGCATTAACTGATTTGACTGTGTTTCACTGCCTGCCTCAAAGGTCAATGTTCTGGTCGCCCCAATGTTCAACAAACAGCTGACATCCACACAGATCGGTAACTGCCTTCTGATGAAAGCTGGGAACGCACTGAAATCGAAGTTCGACTCTGTGGTGTTGACCTGCAACCTCGCTCCTGGACACGTTCTGCAGGTTGACAGTCCTCCATGGCTGGGCTGCTCAAAGATCTTCTTCATTGAGTGTTTACCTTGGGATGGAGTCAGAGGGGCGAGTGTCCAGGTAAAGTAAGAGCTGTGAAAAATATGTCTAGAAAAGGAAATATATTTATTGAATTTGAAAGTCTGCTTATTGGAGGTAAGTTCCTGAAGTTGACGATACAGTTTTTCTGTTGATTATTCTAATGATCATCTTAACAATCAGTGTCGAGAGAACCAGCAAGTAATGCTCAATTGGAAAGTTTTGGTATTGAAATACAACCATTTTAACCCCAATAACCTCATCGAAAGGCAAAAGCAGTCATAGTTTTGATTTGAGAAACAAGTTTCTTCTCAAAAAAAACTCAAGTTGTTGTATTTCCGAATTAAAACAGTCAATAAAACCAAAATGTTCCAGCAATCACAAGTAATTAAATTCATTTGGTGTTCATAAATAAAAGGGTTGAAGTTTGTGAAGGGAGCAAGTATTCCATTACCTTTTATTGACCTCGTGTCTTCCTGATACTTCATTTAATCGACATGCCAGTGCTGTATGTCTTTACATTCATGTATAATCTTACAAAGAAAATGAAAGAAAATGTATTTTGTTTTTGTGTTCTGCAGGCTCTTGGTAAAGGACTCAGACAATGCTTGGATCTATGTACTCAGCAGGGCTTCAGTTCATTAGCTTTTCCCATTATTGGGCCTGGAATACTGCTAAGATATCCTCCGAGCGAAGCCGTCCAAGTGCTCACTGATGCTGTTTGTGAGTTTGGAACATCTGCATCGTCCAGTTCGCTCTCCACCATCCACATCATCATCAAACCTGGTTATCCTTACTCAGACGAGGTGAATATATCAAACACAATGTCTGCATCAAATGTGATACTTTGTTTGATGTTTGATTGCTTCTGTTTCTTTCACAGCTCTACTGTGACCTCTACCAACACCTGAGCATGAACCAAGGAAGTGAAGGTACCCTCAAAAAACCAGCTCAGTCAACCTTCATGACATCCAGCCTGTTGATAAAAAAAAAAAACCTCTAATCTGAATCGTGATCCTTCCCTCCAGTGATCTTCAGATCCCTCACCAGTGACCTGGATGAAATTACCATCAAGCTGGGAGGCGGAGTTAAACTACAGATGGTTTATGGGGACATCACTGACGAGACGACGGACCTTGTGGTGAACACAACAGACTTCATAAATTTTGACATTGGTAAGTGAATTTTGGTCTTGAAACTGAAAGGAACTTTATTTTATTTTCAACTTTACCTCCTAAATTCAGGATCAGAAGTCTTGTGTTGTGGGAAAGTGTTGGTGAACATCAGTGCAGTGGACTTGATTTATTTAGCTTAAAAACTTTGGAAAATGTGTTCATTTTTGCATGTTACTGATCATTATTTCAGTTTATGTTACATAGTTTAGAACATGGTTGTCAAACATGAGACCATGGGATCTCATGGGGTGAGGGTAAGAGTGAAGATTGACCGGTACATCGAGAGCTTCGCCTTTCAGCTCAGCTTCCTGTTCTCCAGAACAGGCCGATACAATGAATGCATCACAGCAGCCACTGCACAAACCCACCTGTCAATCTCACACTCCATCCGTCCCCGACTCGTAAACAAAACCCAAAGATACTTGAACTTCTCTACTTGGGGCAGGGTCTCTCCGTAGCACTGGAAAGGGCAGACCACCTTCTTCTGGTCGAGGACCATGGCCTTGGATTTGGAGGTGCTGATCCTCATCCCTATTGTATCACACTCGGCTGCAAACCACTCCAGTGCATCCTTTAGGTCTGGGTTTAATCAAGCCAACAGGACAACATCATCTGCAAAGAGCAGAGATAAAATCCTGTGGCCAACAAACATGACCCCCTCCAGTTCCCAGATGTGCCTAGAAAGTCTGTCTATAAAAATGACGAACAGAACCGATGACAAAGGGCAACCTCGCTGGAGTCCAAAAAGCACCGAGAACAAGTCTGACTTTCTGCTGGCAATGCGGACCAGACTCCTGCGCTTGTTCGGCGCTTTTTCGGATAACATGTGGGTCTATGAGAGGAAGGCGGGGCTCATAAATAGATTTTTATATTGCTTTTTGCTAATATTATATCATAGTATCGAACCAGACTGACACATTTAAGCTCTGTTAAAAAAATGATACATACATTGGAAACGAACGGAAACTCCGGACACGAGTTTTAAAATGAACCCCGACTATAATGATAAATTTGCTCTATGTGGTTCAGCTTGCTGTCAGTAACATATCTATGAATAATTTAAAAATATATATATATTCAGTTAACTATATTTTAACAAAGTTTATTTCGCACGGAGGCCGCCATTGTTGTGCACATTGCAAAGTATTCTGGGTAGTGACGTCACAAAGTTGTTTCACCTCTCAGCAGTGTTTTTAGGAGTGATCTGTTCACAGCTTTATAAGCATGAGCGTTCAACCCTTTCAATTCGAACCAACACGAAACCAAATACAGAGCGAGGACGAAAATGAAAGTAACAAAGGAGATGACGATAAAAATGGTCGCTATCAAGAGGAAGAGAGAGTCGGCCACAGCTGCTGGTGCCTTTGTGGATGCTGCCTCTCAGTGGCGACCGAGAGAGAGCGTCTGCTGCAAAGAGCTCAGTTTTCTGTTGCTGTTCATGGTACTTATTTACTTTATATCGTCACGATTAACATAATTAACACAAAAATGACAAACGGAGATGGTTGCTCTCTCTACTTTACCATAGATCTCCCCTGTATCACAGCGCATCCGAACTTTCAGGCTGTCTGCATAAACCCGAACTTGTTGTGGGCCCCGGCCAGCCTTCATGATGATTCAGTACCGATCTACCCAACATAAGCCGAATCACCAACAGGGAAGTATTTTATCTAACGAAGAGTAAAATATACAGTGGTTAATTCGTAAATCATAAGGTACCGGAATGCATACAGAAAACAGTGCTGAAAAAAAAAAAAAAAAAAAAAAAAAACAGAAAACGGTGCTGAAAACAACACGCAAATGCTCACGCACCATGCTGTGGGGCTTATAAGCCTAAATTTCAAATAGCAACCTTGGTATAAATGTTCTGGCAATTATTTATCATCATTATTGTTGTCAAGTCCTCCAAGTTTTTGTGCTGCTCTGGACTTGAAAAGAGCGTTCTCTTCGTATGGATGTGGCAGGATTCCACTCAAAGAAGAAGAAGAATTCAAAGTTTTCTTTTTCCAATTCTTTTATTGTAGATAAATCTTTGGATCTGATTTTATTTTATTTTAGCTAAACCTTTAGCTGGTTTTTAGTTCCTTTGGGCTTCTTATTAGGCTTCTCTTTAGGTGAAAAACCTTCAGGAAAACAAAATATACCAATTACTCCTGGGAGTAGTATTTAGACTTTTTCACAAAAGTAATGAAGAGCTAACAATGATCTGGCCACAAAGTACCAAGCAATCCTAACAAAGGTAGATTCTGAATATTAAATTTACTTATCAGTTTAAGGTAGCAAATAAATCAAATGCTTTTCCTCACAATACATTGACTTAGTTACTTTTCAGTGAATTTTAACTTAAACTTCATCACCTCAATTAAATATTAATGAAAAGAAAACATTCTTAAAGTCTCATTTGCAACTGGAGAGTCCCAGGCGCTTCTGCACTGCAAACATTTCTTCTTGACACAGTCACCGTTCTGCAGCGCTTACCGGCTGTCCATCCAAGTTGAAGAGTTGTTTTGCACAAGGTGAAATCCAAGGAAGAACAACTTTCCTTTCCTGATCATTCCCAGAGAGCTGTGTTTTCCCCTGGTCTGTCTCCTGCTCCAAGCAGGAAAGCTGTGAAGCAGGTCGTCTCTCCACCCAGCTGGCCAGGGGCATCAATCAGGTGATAGGAATCACCTGCTCCCTCTCCTTCCCGATGGGGGATGGGAGGCGGAGCCAGCTCGCAGCCAGTTTTGACAGAACAATTGTTATAGGGCAGGGGTCTGCAACTTGATTTGGCATCTGGCCAATGTTTGTTTGGGTTTTTTTGCGACTGTCAGCACCAGTTCCCTCAGTCCTGAGAGCTACACAATGATCCCTGAACAACCAGATGAAGATAAAACAACAACAGAACAGTAAACAGCCACGCTAAACCCAGAAATTAACCTACCAGAACAATGTTTCCCTCGTTCTCTCCAAGCCGCCGCTACGCCGCTCAGATCCTTCTTCTCAGAACTGAACTGTTCGTCAATAACAACCTTTCCCGTTCTGTCCGAGACGCTCAGCGTTTAAATCTTCTTTCCACCGTCTCAGAAGTTGAGATCACGTCCCGTCCACTGATGTTGGAGCACGGAGGAATCGTTCAAAGCCAGCTAGTTCATCGGTGGCTAACAGCTAAGCTAACAGCTGACTGAGACACGCAGCAGGAGCTGCCAGAGCTTACAATGGATCACACAAATCTTCGGTTATCATTTAAAATCTGGCACGGTGGCCTAATAACAGTGTTCTTACCATATTTAACTGTCCAAAACACTCCACATCAGGCCATGTCCGGATTCTCCTCCTGCTCCCCATTTCAGCTGAGCGTCACTTGCTGGTGTTACTCGGACTCGTTTTGAGTCATTATCGCGTTCCCCTTCCTTCTTTTTAAAAAATGACAGTAAATTTAACTGTCTTTTAGACATGTTTCAGTAGCCCTTTGCTTACTCTCTTCATGAATAATCTCAGATGCAACAACTTCCTGTCAGAGGCGGGTTTGTTTCACTGTGTCAGCAGATCTGCAGCTCTTTTAAATGACTTTGTATTAAACAATCTGAAATTAGTAACAATTGTTCTGTGAATTAATGTTAGAATATTATTATTTTATGCAATTAACATGATTTCTGAGCACAGGTATGGGGAGCTGAACTCTCCCACAGGCATCTTCCCACTCTTTTCTTAATTTTCTCTCCTTAGGAAAGCTGTGGATGCTCACCACACTTCTTTTAATTCCCTTGTTTTCAAAATTACATCCGAAAGTGACGCAATGTAGCATTTTGTTCAGTTGTAGCTGACGAGAGAAGTACTTTGTGAGTAGTTTGTGGCTTTGCTCGGTGAACAGACAACTACCTGACGTCATCACTCCCAGAATGCATTGCGCGGCCAAAACATTGCCGCCACCATGTAAACAATAATCCTATAAACGAGTGGCATTTTATAATTTATGCATTATGTTTATACTTTTCTAACAGCGTATTTTAAGTGTAGACATCAGCGACAACATTTGTAGAACGAATAGACGTTTTAATCGAGGTTCGCTTTAAGGTGGCAGTTCAGGGGGGGAGCAAAAAAAAATATTCAGAAATAAAATGAGTGGTTATTATGGCACTATTTCATGGCACTGAGACTGCATGGATGTCAATGTCATTTTGTCAATGCTTACCACATCCACTCCTGTTACTTTCAAAGTGATTATTAATTACTTGAGCACCAACGAGGGGCTTTAATTTTTAAATGAACACTATGACTGTACACAAAGAAATTATCGTATTATTAAGTGGAACTTTGGGAAGTTAGAGATAAAGCAAAACAATGTTCCTGATTTCCAATAAGTGATTCTTTGTGTACAGCCTTATTGTTAATCACTACTGTTGTCTAATCATGTGATTTCACATTTTGTCTTGTAGTTATTGATATATATATTTAAAAAATTAAATTGCCTTGTTTTTTTGTTTTTTCCTGCAGATGGTGTGTGCAAATGTATCTTAGCCGTAGCTGGACCAGAGGTTGAGGAACAACTTAAAACAGGTAAAATAAATAAATAAATAAATAAAACAGAAACAAAAAAAAGGTTGTCGTTCCTTTCTAATTGACTAGCTTCTGACTAAATTTGATTACATATGTTTTGTTTGTAGCGACATTAAACCCAAGAACCATGGTTTTCACTCAACCGGGACGGTTCCCCTGCAAAGCCATTTTGCACGTGTGTGGAGAGAAGTCCACCAGCCGCATTGAAGAGCTCAGTCAACTGATCATCAAAAGCTGCGAAACAAACTACTACAAGTCTGTAGTAATCCCTGCAATCTGTGCTGGTGGGTTCATGGAAAATGGAAGATTTACAGCTTCAGGAATCACTTTTAACTGTCCCAGTTTGGTTTGTTGTGCAGGAGCCGGCGGGCTGCAGCCTGGACTCGTGGCAAGAGCGATCCTTCGAGGGATCAAGAGCGCCACGACTTCCACTCACCTTCACACTCTGCGCGATATCCGCATCATCCTGTACAAGATGGATGTGTTCCTGGCATTTCTGGAGGAAGTCAAGCAGATATTTTCCACTGCTGTATACAGCACAGGTAAAGTGTAACTTTGGCTTCTCTGTGATCATTGAGAAAGCTGTCTGTTCCAGTCAGACACTGCAAACACATTTTAGTTCAGGGGCCACATTCAGGCCAACTTCATCTTGACTGGGCAGGAACGGTAAAACAGAGCCTTTAGATTTAAACCAAACAATTTCAACTGAAAATGACAACAACCTCAACATAAAGTATTTTTTATGAACTTCTGTTACGGTGTGCGCCAGACGCTCAAGAGCAGATCACAAAACGAATGTTGGAAAACAAAATGTATTAATTTCACTGAGGAGATCTGAGGTTCGAGAGTCCACAGGGATGCAAGGGACTGGGCCAGGTGAAGTGATTGGAGCAGGAGTTCTCCAAAGACAGGGAGGTCCAGCAGCAATGTCAGGAGTGGTACAAAAGCAGGCGGCAGCTGAGGGGCAGGCAGGGAGATCGGCTGAGCGGGTCTTCAGACTGGGATGGGAGACACAAAGTTAATAGGGAACGGGAAGCCATCAACAAACGCTCGTGTGTAACAGCTAAGTGTTGTTGGTGCTACACTCCAGTTCTTAAGTGGAGTCAGAGTTCAATTTGAACAGACGCCCTCACCAGGAAGGGATCAGGAAGTCGCAGCTGAAGGCAGTTCTCATGATCAGCCCAGTGTTGCCAACTCCCCAGTAAGGAAAGTAGTTATTGGCTGTCCTAAAAGTCGCTAGTAGTTGCTAGATGACGTCATCACCTAATTTGCATAATTGTCAATTTGCATGTAATTGTAATGGACACTGTAGGAGAGAAGAATAACGTCGTGGGAGAAGCAAAAAGTGAGCTAAAAAACACCCTAAATATGTTTAGAACTACAAATGAACTTTCTTCTGTTGGTTCTTGGTTTGTCAGCGAGTGAGCAGCGGAGTATTTGCGCACGTGCGATTCATTTGAAGTGTGGACGGAGTGGTGTGGGTCTCCTCCTCTCTGCTCTGACTGCAGCAGGGAGCGCTGCGTGAGACTGACCACTTGTGAGTGCTTCGGGATGGGGGAGGGGCTCATGGCAGCACCCGCTGCTTATTGAGAACAGCGGAGACATCCTGTCATGTCATTCTCCAGAGCACCAGAAAAAGTCGCTAAATTTGTGGTGGGGCTCATCTCTGGAGGGGATGAGACTGCATACCGGGACGAGGTGGAGAGGCTGTCTGCGTGGTGTTCAGAGAACAACCTGATCCTGAAGACGAAGAAGACACAGGAGATGATCATGGACTTCAGGAGGAAGAAGGAAACGGATCTATCTCCCCTCTTCATCAGTGGAGATTGCATGGAGAGGGTCTCGAGCGTCACATTCCTGGGCGTGCACATGCAAGAGGACCTGACCTGGAGTGCCAACACCACAGCCATCATTAAAAAGGCGCAGCAGAGACTCTATTTTTTAAGGACTCTAAGAAACAACTCCTTCAGACAGGAACTGCTTGTGTCTTTTTACAGGTGCTCCATACAGAGCATCCTCACGTACTGTTTCTGTGTCTGGTACTTCATCTGCACAGCAGCAAACAGGAAGGTGCTTCAGAGGATCATCAGCACAGCTGAGAAGATCACCGGCTGCCCCCTTCCATCTCTGGAGGAACTCAACAGTTCTCACTGCCTCAGAAGAGCACAGAACATAATAAAGGACAAAACCCACCCTGGACACGCACTTTTTGAACTCTTGCCCTCAGGCAGACGTTTTCGGACATTAAAAACCAAAACAAACAGACTAAAAAACTGCTTCTATGCAAGAGCCATCATTACGCTAAACACATCCTGATGCTGCTGTACCGTCTACGTAAACCCTTGGAATTTTGAGTTGGTAGCTATCTGAGTGATGTAAATACTTTATTTTTATTATTATTAGGTTGTGTGTGTGTGTGTGTGTGTGTGTGTGTGTGTGTGTGTGTGTGTGTGTGTGTGTGTGTGTGTGTGTGTGTGTGTGTGTGTGTGAATTTCGGTGTGTAGGTACATATGGATATACGTACACACTCTTCTTTGCACTCATTTTTTATCTCTTTTTTGATGTTTTTAATGGCACTTAGCGAGGAGACTTAATGTGCAATTTCGTTGTGCTTGTTACATTGACAATAAAGACATTCTATTCTATTCTAGTCGCTTTTGACAAAAAAAGTTGCCTTTGGAAAGTCGCCAGATTTAGCGAAAAAGTCACCAAGTTGGCAACACTGGATCAGCCCATCCTGACTTCCTTAAAGGGATACATTTTTGTCAATTTGGCCCATGTAGCGCAATTCCTTCGTCATTTCAAACAGCATACTCTTTTTGTGAGGGCGAGCTATTGTTTATTCAGAGGTGAGTCGGGGAAGGTTTTCGGGACGGACACAATTGAAGTAAATGGTATTTTTGTTCCCCTTTGTCAAACTCATCAAATACACAATCCAACAACCCCAAAACACTTTGGTGGACACGTTATAATCCTCACATTCACTACGCTGCGGAACACCAACACATAATATTGTAGCGCTGAAGCAAATACTGGGAACTATTTTTTCTTTTGAAATCACCACGCCCAGACGCCATATTTAGTAAGTAGTTCTGTCTTAGCAATCTTCGCATAAACAACTCAATCTCGTAATTTTGCATTAATATTTCACAGCGTAGTGAATGTGCGGATTATAACGTGTCCACCAAAGTGTTTTGGGGTTGCTGGATTATGTATTTAATGAGTTTGACGAGGGGAAGCAAAAATACCGCCCACTTCCATTGTGTTCCTCCTGAAAACCTCCTCCACTCACCTCTGAATAAACAATAGCTCGCCCTCACAAAAACAGTAAGTATGCTGTTTGAAATGACAAAGGAATTGCGCTAAATGGGCCAATTTGCCAAAATGTTGAAGTATCCCTTTAAACACCACCACCCAGCGCCGCCCACCTAAACAGACAAGCAGACAAAACAGACCCCGAGCGTCCCTATATGGTCACAGACTGTGACACCTTCTGCTGCAAAATATAGTATATCATCCAATAAAGCTTCTCCTACAGCTGTGTCATTTTGCATGTTTTTACAAACCCAGGATTGTCTTGTGTCCTCTACTCTCAAGAAATTTGTTTCCTAAGGATCCAGATATTCTTTGAAATGTTTAAAATTTGCTTGGTAGTCTGGTGGAGCAGACTAAATGGGCCTTTTGAGGGCTCATTTTGGCCGAAGAGCCACAGCCCTGGTTTAAATTATAATTCAGTATATCAACTGTAATCGGTCACAAAGTGGAGCACGTTGTGACCAATGTCTGTGTAAAGCGCTATATAAATAAATTTTACTTACTTTTACTTACTTGTTTATATTTTCAATGAGTTTATTTTTTAATTATTATTTTTTTTCTTTTCTCATTTTCAGGTGCCCTGCCTGAAACACAGCAACAAGAGCGCTGGCTGTCAGCGAGCGCAGACCCCAGCATTTTCAGCAACAGTCCTGCAAGTCAGAACTCTGCCTTTCTGTTCCTGGGTCTCAGCAGGAAGAGCGTTGACGACGCCATGGCGAAGCTGAAAGATCTGTATCAGAACCAGTGCTCCACTCACACCTTCAGAAAAGAGGAGCTGGACAGCCTCATGCAGGACGACGTGACAGAGCTGATGCAGCTGATCAACACTCAGGGACTGTACATACAAATTGATCAGTCAGGCAACTTATCTCTGAGCGGCCTAAAAGATGGCGTCACTCAGGCGGTGATTGCATTCAATGCAATTCTCCAGGGTAACCTCAGGAGAGAGATGAGGATCAAGGAGGAAGAGGAACTGTACACCCGTGTGGTTTGGTGCATCATGAGCCACAATGGTCTCTGGCAGAGACTTCCCAAAACTGCAAATTACAATTTGGAAAAACAAGACATTGCAAGGGGAATAATGGATGCACAGGGAGTCACATGGACGGTAGATCTAAACAGCATGGAGGCCACAAACCTCACCGTTCGAGAGTCGAGAAAGCTCAAACGACTGGAGAACCTGCCAGGTAAGAAGATGGATGTCAGGAGTCACAACAGTGAACCCCAGTGGACAGATTAAGCATAGCAGTTCCCTCTAATGAAAATTTCAGGTCATGAGTTTTAAAAAATACATATATCATTCACTCTTTGCAGTACCATCCTGTGAAGGTTTTTCAGTTTACCGTTCTATTTTGTTCCTGCTCTCAATGTCTTTCAGACTTCACCATGCCTCTGTACTGGGACAGCATGGCCCCCGGGGAGAAGGTGAAGGTGGTGGCAGTGCCGCCTTCCTCTGCAGAGTACCGAGCTTTGAAGAGTGCCTTCAGAAAAACTGAGAGCAAGACTGTGATGAAGGTAGGTGGTTCCCAATTGAGGGAATGTAAACGTTTTTGAAAAAAGGAAAAGATTTTAAATTCAGCAGTAAGTTGTCGAGTTATTTGCAGGCATGTAATGATATGAAGTATTCATGTAATAAATTCCCTCACAGAAAAATATATTTCCAAAAAAAAATCAAAAAATTACCTGGATTAATAACATTGTTTCTGCTTGTAACAAATGCATAATTTTCACAATGGCACAGATGGAGTAAGACTCCTCTGTATAATACTCAGTGAATCATGATCTTTTTTGTTGTTATTACTGCTAGATTGAGCGTTTGCAGAACATATATCTGCGTCGCGCCTACGAAGTCCAGAAGAAGCACATTTCAGAGAAGAACAAGCAGGACGGGGGAGCGAGGGCAAAACTTCTGTATCACGGGAGCACCAAGGACAGCTGCAACTCCATCACAGAGACCGGCTTTAATCGTCGATTCTGTGGACAAAACGGTAAAAATCCCCATAGAAAACTACGACTACTACTTCTGTCCATTGCTCTCTGACAAAACTGTATAATGAGGGAGTTTTGAAATTTAAAGTTAGGGTAGGCGATGTTGTCCAAAAGCATTTTTTGTCATACTGAGTGAAATGCTCGTTGCCCCCTGGGAGAAGTCAATACATTATGTGGATGGAAAAAAGTGCGGAAAAAATCTGACCACTGTAGCGGGCACAGGAGTGTAAAAACTCCGACCAATCGTATCGCGCGGACCCATCTTCAGGAACCAATCAAATCCCTTCGCTGTTCTACCAGGCCCCTGCGCGTTCATTTCAATGGCGTGCACTGGCCCTGGTTCAGAGCGCGCGCGTTGCCAAGGAGGTCTCGGCGCTCGCGGCTCGCGTGAAAAATAGAACGAAGCAGAGCGGGCGCGCTGCGCTCCTATGAGCGTTGTGGGCGGGCAGTCAGAAAGGTTAATAACATTGGGGGCGATCACAAACTCCGTGCGCGTGGCGCTTCTGTGCGCGTGCGGCACTTCGGCGTCCAGTGTGTTCACTCTTAACGGGAGCTCCTCCAATGGGGTGGGAGCTGGGCGGAGCCTTGGGGAGATGCTACATTCGTGCTACATGCTAGTTTTCCAAGATAGTCGACCCTAGCTTTAAGAGTTTTGTTGGGGTCAGGAGATGAGGACTCAGAGTGCCCATATCTGCTGATGTCGAAGGTGAAACTCATTTCATTGCTAAGCAAATAGGTGAAACAAAAAATCTAAAAGTAAAAAAAAAAAAACCTTAAACAACATAAAGCAGCTATGTAAAACTCAGGAGCACAGAGACAAAAACATACATTAATCGACAAGAAAGCGCAATAAATAGGAGTGCCTCCAGGTGGAGACAATCACACTCCCAGGCAGGTGGAAGGCATCAGACCAACAATCAAACATGAGGAAGAGAAGGCAAGGAGCATTAAACCAGAGACTCAGTTCAACTCACAAAGAAGAAAAGATAGAAAATAAAGACTGACATTAAATGCATCTAATCCCCTGTTCATCTCATCCTCAGGAACTGCATATGGTGCTGGTGTTTACTTTGCTGTGAATGCATCTTACTCAGCCCAACCGCAGTACTCCAAGCCAGCTGAGGACAGTTCTCAGGTCATGTTTGTGGCTCGAGTGCTGACCGGCATCTGCACTCAGGGCGACAGCAGCATGAACGTCCCTCCTCCTCGAGACAGCCGGCGGCCCCACGACCGCTTCGACAGTGTGGTGGATCAAATGGACAAACCCCAGATGTACATCGTGTTTCATGACAACCAGTCTTACCCAGACTATCTCATCACCTTCAAATGAGGGCCTCACCAGAGCCCTGGGAACACACACACACACACACACACACACACACACACACACACACACACACACACACACACACACACACACACATATATATATATATATATATATATATATATATATATATTTGTGGTGTCCCCGACTAAGAATTTCCATAGTCGAATCTGCCATTTCGGCCAATCTGCCGAATCTGCAAATTCGTCCGAATCCGCCAATAGTCGACTGATAGTCGAATCTATCATCTTGTTTGGCATTGTGGGGTGGGGGGGGGGGGGGGGGGGGTGGGGGGGGGGGGGGGGGGTGGGGTGTTCACGGGCGCCTATGCCTACAGCCGGCCCTGCTCCCTGATTGCACTAATAATAAAAAAATTAACAAAACAAAACAAAAAAAACAAACAAAAAAAAAAAAACAGCGCAAGCAGGTTAAACAACACTTTTTTTTCCTACACACTGAAACACAGACTGGAACAAAGTGTCGGTGACTCTAAACATTAAACAAGTGAAGTATAGTTCAAATGACCAGAACCAAACCCTCTTCTAACAAACGGGCTAAAGCATGTCATTTATTTATATCTATAATCTCTGCAGATAAGCTCACATTTTGTGGCTAAACAATTTCTCACATTATCTGCTCAAAATAAATGAAATAGGCTTAATTGCACTGTGTCGGTCTGTTTCGCAGCGCAACATCCATGCAAAAACAAACACTAAATTAAATAGAATTAGCCTTTTAGATAAATAAAAATAATAATATAATAATAACCTAAAATATTACAATTAAACAAAATAAAAGTCAGCATTAAAAATGAGAATTGAGTAACAGAACCGTCTTTTATTAGCCCAATTATCTGGCTACTTACCCGTTTAAGGTGGAAAGCCATGTTGTTGTGAAGTGATATGACACAACTTGCATTTGATTTTTTTTTTGGATCATCTTTGACTTGGTCTGAAGTTCTGTTTTTTTCCGACGTTGTGAGCCTTTTAAAGTTAAGCCAAATCACCGAGATGCTGCTCTGTGATGGAGCTCTGTGCAAAATCGGATTGTGCCACTCGCCATGGTGGTTCATTCACAAACAGTAAATAGATAGAATATTGAATAAAAGTACAAGTAAATTTTTCCACAGTGTATTTGATAGGCTCACATGTATATCAAATAGGCTTTATATCATGTTTATTTGGGAAAAAAACAAGCAATTCTATGTAAAATCAGTCATTCAGCACCCCCATGCAGCTGTAATGCAATGGTCCTCGTTTAATAACCACATTTTTTTGATGCTTCGACTGCGTGATTGGCAGTCTAATCAGGGCCCTTCAAATCGAATCATCGAATCGTTGACTATCTGAGGACACCCCTAATATACACACACACACACAAACACACACACACACACACACACACACACACACACACACACACATATATATATATATATATATATATATATATATATATATTAAAATTAAACCAAGACAGTCCCTGCACATCCAGAGACTTAAGATACTCAGGGCAAATCTCGTCCATCCCCGGTGCCTTGCCAACAAGGAGCTTACCAACCACCTCGGTGACTTCAGCTTGGGTGATGGATGAGTCCATATCTGAGACCTCAGCCTCTGCTTCCTCCACGGAAGATGTGGCGGCAGGACTGAGGAGGTCCTCGAAGTATTCCTTCCATCGTCCAATAATATCCCCAGTTGAGGCCAGCAGCTCTCCGCCTCCACTGTAAACAGTGTTGGTGGAGACCTGCTTTCCCCTCCTGAGGCACCAGACGGTTTGCCAGAATTTCTTCGAGGCCGACCGGTAGTACTCCTCCATGGCCTCCCCGAACCCCTCCCAGACCCGAGTTTTTGCCTCCACAACCGCTTGGGCTGCAATTTGCTTGGGCTGCCGGTACCTGTCAGCTGCTTCTGCAGGTCCATGAGCCAGCAAGACTCGATAGGACTCCTTCTTCAGCTTGATGGCAGCCCTTACTTCCTGTGTCCATCACCGGGTTCAGGGGTTGCTGCCACGACAGGCACCGGAGACCTTACGACCACAGCTCCGGGCAGCTGCTTCAGCAATCTATGTGGAGAACATGGTCCACTCGGACTCAATGTCCCCAGCCTCCCTCGGGACATGAAAGAACCTCTCCTTTAGGTGGGATTTGAAAACCATGCTGACAGAGGGTTCCACCAGACGTTCCCAGCAGACCCTCACAACGCGTTTGGGTCTGCCAAGTCTGTCCGGTTTCCTCCTCCACCAGTGAATCCAACTCACCACCAGGTGGTGATCGGTCGACAGCTCTGCTCCTCTCTTCACCCAAGTATCCAAAACACACAGCCGGAGATCAGATGACACGACAACGAAGTTGATCATCGACCTCCGGTCTTGGTGCCAAGTGCACTTATGGACTTATGCATTTATGCATATATTCAAGGTTTCAGTCAATGTATTTAAACTTCAATCAGTACATTCAAGGTTTCATTCAATGTATTCAAACACTTTTTTTCTGAATGGCATGCCATGTTTCATATATATATATATATATATATATATATATATATATATATATATACATATATATATATATATACATATATATATATATATATATATATATATATATATATATATATATATATATATATATATATATATATATATATATACATATATATTAGAGCTGTCGCGGTAAACCGGTATTGACGATAATCGTGGTATTAAAAAATGAAATTTCTGACTGCCCGCGTAGTAGTGGGGCCCCATTAGGTAGGTTCCAGACGTGTCACAGTAATGTGTCCGGGGGGTTTCAAGTTGTGTCACTGATATCCGCCGTCTTCTCCGCCGGCCCCCTTCTCCGCCGGCCCCCTTCTAGCAACTAACCAGTGAGTACTCGGAAAAGGGCCCCATGCGGGGGATTTTCGACACATTGTCGTTGCAGCGTCTAGTGTAGCGCCTTAAATTTGTCATTGAAATTGACTAATGTCAGCCGTCCCTCTGGGCCCCCTTCAGCTCGGGGCCCTAGCCAGTAGCAGCGCCTCTGGCCAGAGAGAAGCAGCTGCTGCTCATTCCGCCTCGGATTTAAACAAACAAACAAACAAAAATCCTCTGCAGTGTGGTGGTGGGACAGGATTTCACCCCAACAGGGTTTTCACAACCCACCAACCCTACGTAAATTACGCCTCTGCTGTGGATCCTCTGTTAATCAGTTCATCAGATTTTAATAAGTTGAGTGTAACTACACTTTTGGTATGCAGTTGTACAGTTACTGTTCTCATATCGTTTCAACACCTCATTTGAAAGGTATTCTGAATGTAATTCATCTGGGAAAAGAGAGAAAACAAACAAAATTAAAGATGAATCTGAATGTTTGTACCATTATTGGTTAAATTTTTGCTGATATCGTGATAATATCGTTATTGTGATATTTTTTGCCCATGATAATCGTGAAGAGAAAATTTGATATCGTGACAGCCCTAATATATATATATATATATATATATATATATATATATATATATACATACACACACACACACACACACACACACACACACACATATATATATATATATATGTTAGGGCTGGGCACGTTAACATGTTATCAACGCAGTAACGCACTGCTTCCTTAACACCGACAAATATTTTCATCAGGTGTTTGTGTGTGTGTTGGGGGGGAGTATTTCAAGTTATTCTAAATCATATTTGATGAACTGTAAAATTATTATTGTAAAATTATGCTTCTTGCTAAATTCTTGCAAAAAAAATAAAAAATCCCTGTCCCCGGCTGGGGGCAGGATGATCATTACAAAGTACTTTTGAATTAATTATTGTATTTTGCGCATAATGCGATTAATCACAATTATGCCAGAAGCCTGGGAGCTTGAGGGTTCTGTGCGGGAAGGTTCTCAGTTCCCTGTTGATGCTTTACAGTTTCAGCCATTCCAGTATCTATGCGTCCGACACTGAGTCATAGGCTTCCTTGTTATCAATCCAGGGGAAGACCAGAAACCCCAACCACTGGTTGGTGTTCCTGGTCTTCCAGTCTTGTGCAATCACCCTGTCAATCAGTAACTAATGCTCGTCTTCTCAGCTGTTATTACCAATTCCTTTCTGGGCTCTGTCCATATATTGTTCCATGTGCCTGTTTATCTTGGCCGCTATGATGCCAGATAGGAGCTTCTCGTCCAGTTCTTCATTTTTGCGACCTTATTCTGGATGTCTGCTATATATATGTATACATAATCTCAGGGTATCATTTGCAGGTAATTGTTGTAGTTTAGTAAGTTGTTGTGTCTACTGAACTGAACCCATACTTCAAAGAAGAATTCCTGTCTGTGTATTATTTACTGTCACAATCAAGATGGTGTGATGTTGATTGCTTTGACAAAAAAAAAAAATGAATCAATAAAATTGCAATGATCCTTCAAATAAAGTGTGTTTTTCAGCTGTAATTAGACAATTACATTAGCACAAATTAGTACACACATTCCTTATTAATAACAAAATACAAATGGAAAGGGTTTTCTAATAAAATAAAAAAACAGAAGAAAAATATGATTAAAAAAGGCAAATACTCAAATGAAATTAAATATGCCAAGAGCCTTATTAAAGGGACTTAAGGCAAGATTTGTGAAAAACTACACATGCATTTCCAGTTTATTCAATGCTAATGGGTCGTGAAGCATTAAAAACCTAAAATAACAGGCCAATCCGCGTATCTGTCTGTTGCCTTATACAGGCTGTGTGCCAAATAATTTGTTGCTGTTCGGGGTCTGCATTTCTCGCGCAATCGTGGGGATGTGATGTAAATTGACGCTGTATGCGCATTGCCGAACAGGAAGAACATGGCCGCCGTGGACACGGACTCAAACACTGCTGGGATCAGGGGCGGGCAGTGTTGCCAACTTGGTGACTTTCTTGCTAAATCTGGTGACTTTCCAAAGCCTCTTTGCGACTTTTTTTTTTTTTTTTGTCAAAAGTAACTAGCAACAAATTTAGCGACTTTTTCTGGTGCTCTGGAGACGTAGAGTTGCCAACCGTTCCTTGAAAAACGGAATTGTTCTGTATTTGGATGTAAAAGTGTGCGTTCCGTATTGAGCTGAAAGGAACGCACTTTGTTCCGTATTTTTGTGAGAGTCAAAACGTGAGCAATGGAACATGCGCTTTTTTTTTTAGAACTTACGGTAAATTGTTCACCGGCTCTCTGACGTTCTGTGACCAATGAGCTGACAGAGATGGCTTGACAACACAGAATCACTCTTATCTCATTGGTCAAAAAAAAAGACCGTTCCTAGGAGGCTACGGCAGTTCATTGGCTAATAGTCAGTTTCGTCACAGAGCACATGGGAGGAAGTAAATCAAAACATTACAGCAGCTGCAGCACGGCTTCCATAGACACTTAAGTTTGTGCCGTTTCCATATCGGATATATCATGTTTAGTTCTTTGATTTGTGTCTGCTGCTGCAGACTGTGGAGTGTTTTCAGTTTAGAAACGGAACCTTGTCGGGTTTTTTTGTTCAGAAGGTTTTTCAGTTTTGATTTTGCACTTTTTTAGTTGAAAATAAAAAAAAAAACATGTTAAAATCCAGAAGAGACAGCAGCTGTTTGTTATTTTGTACATTTAGCAATAAATTTAGAATAGAATAGGAATAGAAGACTTTATTAATCTCACAGTGGAGAAATTTACAGGTGTATAGGCTCGTAGAACCCACAGCAGGGTGCAAAAGTAATGAATGGTGCAATAATTAATAAGTGTACAACCTGAATCTTAAAAATATAACAGGAAATATATATATATATATATATATATATATATATATATATATATATATATATATATATATATATATATATATATATATACAGTATATATGTATGTATGTATACAATACAATATGTAATATATGATGCAATATATAACTATACAGTATGATATAATATATACAATATGTTTTAGCAGCGTGAATGGATACAGCAGAGTGAATGGATGATAAAGTCTTGCTGAATTTCTTTAGGGGGGGTGCAGGATATTATAATGTCCAGGATCATTGCACATATTCCACACAGTAGAATTGTACAGTCTGACAGCGGTGGGGATGAGAGACCTGTGGTAGCTCCTTCCTGCTCTGAGGGTCTCAGTCTCCTCTGAAGGAGCTGCTGAGCTCCTCTACCGTGCAGCGGCTGAGAGCTGCTGCCCATGATGATGATACTTGAATGATAACTGTCTCACTGTCGGCCTCAAATACAAACAGATCAAGCTGATCATGAGTTGTTGCAATCTTGCTACTGTCGGTGTAATGCAGTAGCCTAATGTGTTTTTATAGTCTGTAATAGGTATAACTGTGGCAAAATGCTGTTATATTTGTGTTTTTCACCCCCAAAAAAACCCAGTTTTTTTCAGCTGCCTGCGAGAGGCGTTCCTTATTTCAATCTCTGGGAGTTGGCAACCCTATGGAGACGTGACAGGACGTCTCCGCTGTCCTCAACTAGCAGCGGTTGCTGCCGTGAGCCCCTCCCCCGTCCCAAAGCACTCACAGACGGCCAGTCTCACGTAGCGCTCCCTGCTGCAGTCAGAACAGAGAGGAGACCCACACTACTCCGTCCACACGTCAAATGAATCGCGCGTGCGCAAATATGCTCACTCACTCACTCACTCACTGACAAACCAAGAATCAACAGAAGAAAGTTCATCTGTAGTTCTATTTGTAGTTTCATTTGTCCGCTCTCCCGGTATATTATACATTTGCTCCCTGTCTGTGAATCCAAGCACGAGCCGAGCCCCCCCACCCCACCCCATCCCATCTTCATACAATCGGATAACTGCATCCACTCAAAGCCCACAAAAAAACACCACAAAGCAAAAAAAAGGATCAGCGTTATCTCGCGAGTAAAAAAAAAAAAATTAAAAAATAATATAAAAAAAAAAAGACCAAAGCCACAGGCACCCGAATAAATATTGGATATGCGTTTGATTCACATAGGGAACTTCAGCTGCATTTGGGAGTGAAAACGGATGCTGACAAAAATCACATAATATGCGCTGTGGTCTTGCAGTAAACCACGACGTAGTAAACAGCATGAGCATCCCTGGTGCAGGGCTGTGAAGACACACATTCTGTAAGATGTAGGGGTGGGCGGATCGACCCAAATATCGATAGTATCGATACCAAAGTTAGTATTGGTGTCGGATCGATACCAGCACGTTGAGATCGATTCTTTTTTTTTTCCTGCTCTGGCAGAGTTAGCGCAGCCTCTCTGTCGGACCTGTCAGGCGCTCATTAAGGCGCTCTATACCCCTCCCCTCCTCGCTAAGCACTTCACTGCGTGCCAGAGCAGTGAAAGAGAGAGAGAAAGAGAGATGAGTGAGGAAAAGCGATGGTGGACGGATAAAGAAGCCCTGCGTGGACTTATTTCACAGCTTCAGACAAAGACACTGCATCATGTAATGTGTGCAAGAAGGTAATTCTCTGCTGCGGTAACACCACCAACCTGCACAAACATTTAAAAGCAGCGTAAACGGAGGGAGGAGGAGGGAGAGCCCCGATTGATCAGACCCTGACACAGAGACAGAGGTCTCTGCCTGAGGTTTTCAACAGAAGCCTCCAGAATATCCAGGGAGCTGTTTTAGAGAAGTCAAGTGAAGATTTTGGTATTTCCAGCATAATTTGACATTGCTTTTCAATTGGTGATCAATGTCATTTCAGCAGTGATTATACTAATAATAATAATAATAATAATAATAATAATAATAGATTTTATTTGTAATGCACTTTACATTTAAAATCAAATCTCAAAGTGCTACATGAGACACAGGATTTAAAAACAAGCGCAGGGTAAAAAAATTGCAATACAGCACACTTTAAGCAACGTTATTGTTGGTATGCCTTTCTGAAAAGGAAGGTCTTCAGTCCTTTTTTGAAAGTGCCCACCGTCTGTGGGGCCCTAAGGTGGTCTGGGAGCACGTTCCACAGACGGGGAGCTGCGGCTTCAAAGGCCCGGTCCCCCATGGTTTTGAGCCGTGTCCTGGGCTGAACCAGACGGTGCAGTTGGCCTGACCGGGTCTGGGCAGAGGTGTGTGGTGTGAGCAGTTCAGAGAGGTATGTGGGGGCCGCACCGTGTAGACAGTGATGGGTGTGCAGGAGGATCTTGTACTCTATACGGGCCTGAATGGGAAGCCAGTGGAGAGTGTGAAGGATGGGAGTGATGTGCTCATATTTCCGCACCCTCATCAGGACTCTGGCAGCACTGTTCTGTACATACTGGAGCTTTTGGAGGCTCCTGCCAGAGATCCCAATGAGGAGTGCATTACAGTAGTCCAGCCTGGAGGAAACAAAGGCGTGGACAAGCTTCTCTGCAGCAGGGAGGGAGAGGGAGGAACACAGTCTGGAAATGTTACGAAGGTGGAAGAAGGATGTTTTGCAAATGGAGGTGACATGATTGTCAAAAGAGAGGTGGGGGTCAAACTTGACCCCAAGGTTTGTAACAGAGGGAGAGAGGGAATGGTGTGACCAAGCAATGAAACAGAGGTAAGAGGAGAGGAGCGGAGTTGATAAGGAGAACCCGTTTGAATGGCTTCTGTTTTTGAGTCGTTAAGCTGCAGGAAGTTTTGACTCATCCACGCCCCTATATCTTCCAGGCAGGAGCTGAGGGTGGAGACAGAGGGGGTAGGAGAGCTGTTGGATGAAATTTTAATGTACAGTTGTGTGTAGTTGGAAGTTTATGGAAGTTTATTGCATGCTTGTTGACGACACAACCAAGGGGAAGCATGTATATGGTAAAGAGGTAAGGACCGAGTACGGAGCCCTGGGGGACCCCACAAGTGACGGTGTGTGGTCTGGATTTTGCCTCCCCCAGAGCCACGTACTCCATCCTATCAGTGAGGTAGGAGTGAAACCAGTGAAGGGCAGGACCAGTGAGACCAGTGAGACCGATGTAATGCTGGAGACGGTGAAGGAGGATGTTGTGGTCAACTGTATCAAACGCAGCAGAGAGGTTGAGGAGGATGTGGAGAGAAGTGGAACCAGAATCAGAGGCCATCATCAGGTCGTTTGTAACTCTGATGAGTGCAGTTTCTGTACTGTGGGAGGGGCGAAAACCAGATTGAAATTTTTCATAGAGATTATTGCTTTTGAGATGATGATGTAGCTGGGAGGAAACAACTTTTTCTAGGAGTTTGGAAATGAATGGAAGGTTTGAGATTGGTCTGTAGTTTGACAGGGGCTCAGGGTCTAATGTGGGTTTTTTGAGAAGAGGTTTTATGACTGCCGTTTTGAGTGTGGGTGGGACGATTCCTTTTGCCAATGAGTCATTTATGATTTTTGTTATGAGATGGCTGATGGATTGATTGTAAACTTTGAGCAGAGGGGATGGGAGAGGATCAAGGGAGCAGGTGGAGGATTTGGATTTGCAGATGATTTCCTCGACCTCCTGCTGCGTTGAAGGCGTAAAGTGTGATAAGTGTTGTGTAACTGGTGTTGAAGGAACGTCCATGGAGGAGCTGTTTGAAGGTGAAAGAGAGGTGCGGATGTCGGCAATTTTTGTGGTGAAGAAGTCAAGAAACCAGTCGCAGTTTGCATCTGTGTGTTTGTGATAAGGAGTGATTTGCGGTTTGAGAATATGGCTGATTGTGGAAAAGAGTTGTTTGGAGTTACCTGGGCTATTGTTGATGAGAGCGGAGCAGTGGTCTGACCTGGCCTTGGAGAGGGCTTTTGCATATGATCTGCGATGTTCCCGGTAAGCCAACTTATGCACCGTCAGGCCAGATTTTCTGTAGGCACGCTCCAGGACACGGCCGGATCTCTTCATTAGTCTCAGCTCATTTGTGAACCAAGGAGCAGAGCGGGAGAATGTTACTGTCCGTGTTTTGAGCGGGGCATGAGTGTCCAGGATAGAGGTGAGAGATGAATTGTAGAAGTCCATTAAGTTACTGACAGTTGAAAATGAAGAGGGGGAAAGCTGTTGTAGATGAGAACAGAAGGAAGCGGAATCAATGCTTTTAATGTTTCTGAAGGTGATCTGGTGCCTGGGTTTAGCAAGAAATGATATTTTGGGGACTCTGAAAGTAACAGCTGAGTGATCAGAAACACCAATATCATAGACTTCAAGATCTGTGAGTGGGAGGGAGTCGGTGATGACGAGGTCTAATGTGTGCCCCCTCCTGTGAGTGGGACCTGTTACGAGCTGTTGAAGATTGAGACAGTCCAAAACCTGTTTGAAATCAGCTGCCAGTCGGCAAGTGTGAGAGTCCATGTGGATGTTAAAATCACCGGTAATAAGAATGTTAGAATATGTTGTGCAAAGTGAGATTAGAAACTCATGAATGTCAGAAATAAATGTTGGTTGCGGTTTGGGGGGGCGGTAAATGACAGCTACTATTGCAGAGAAGGGATGGGTACATTTGAATACTTGGCTCTCAAAGGAGCTAGCACTTGGGATAGACACAGGGGACAATACCATGTTGCTGCGATAGAAAACAGCAAGGCCACCACCACGGCCGGTTGTGCGGGCCTTATTTAGGTAATTATATCCTGGTGGACAAGCCTCATTGAGTGATGAGTATTCCTCAGGCGGTTGCCAAGTCTCTGTGAGGCAGAGAATGTCTATCCCTTTGTCCAAGATGTGTTGGTGAATAAGACCAGATTTCTTTGTCAGTGACTGTACATTCAGTTGCTCCAGTGACATATTGGGATTTGAATCCAGTTTGTTAAGGGGTCGAAGCACAGTGTAATCCACTCCAGGTCTTCCAATGCGCCGCTCAGCCATATCAGTGACTGGGGTGTCGAGGTGTTTGTGGGCAGCATGCTGGGCAATGGTGCGCCGCCGGTGCTAACAGTTAGCCGAACTCCAGGTGAGCCGCGGTGGATGACAGCCACACCAACACAGACAATCCACAACCTCCACAGGGGTGGTAATCCAATCGCAGACCACCGCTTGAAGGCAGTGGCAGTGCAGAGTTCATGGAGACTTCTGGGACACTTTGGCATGAGAGTAGCTCCGGCTATCACTGTTAGCATAGCTGTCAAAAACAACAAGTTGCCAGCAAGTTGACAAGCCATCAATGTAGAGCACACCATCAAGGAGGACAAGTGGTACCAGGACATCACCGATGAAATAATCCGGCTAGATGGACTCAAAGTTGGTACCAGGGTTCGGAGATTTTGAAGCCGAAGAGAAGGAACGAGGCAGTGTCCAACGAAGTGACAGGTAGGTACGGGCACACGCACTACACAACTTTTACGGTGCTGTACTGCAAAAATGTCACTTACTGTAGTCACTTGCTGTAGTACTTGCTGTAGTACTTGCGTTTTACTACAGCAAAGATGCAATAAGGTAGGACGGATTATTGCAGAGAAGCGGCGAACAGCCCACGCCAGCGTCCTCTCCGCTCACCGTCAATCTGTGACTAAAAAACTATTTTCATATATTTAGTCAATTGAAATAAATCCTGATTGTGTTAATGGAGCTAATATATACACACACACACACATATATATACATATATATATATATATATATATATATATATATATATATATATATATATATATATATATATACCTATATCAAAGGTGGTGGTGAATGACAACCAACTATAGTTTACAGTATATTTGCACTGATGACTGGAGTTGTTTAATGTGCAGCATATGACTGTGAACCAAATGCTGTGTGTTCACGCAGCATATGTGTTTTTAAAGTTTTGTTTATCGTGTTGTTTGTTGTGTATTTTCAGGTATTTTTTTTAAATGTATTTATTTACTGTAGTATAACTGCTCACGACACCTTGGGCAAAACAAGAGACCTTAATTATCTTTATTGAAAGCCATTTCAACATAACATAAGATAGAGTATGACAGAGAGAACTTTCAGAATATTGCATTGTTCTAGTATTCTTGTGTTGGTTAATAAAATGTTTTCTTTTATTTGGTTAAAATCTTGGTCCTGTGTTTTATTGTCCAGAGGTCATTCACTCAGGCTCAGTGTGCAGCTCCCCTTCTGCTGATCAGACAGACAGACTGGCTTATGAAGGCAATGTTAAGATGAGGAAGAGGAGCAGGAACTGTTGGGAGCTACTTTACAGTGTCAGACAGCATTACTGCTACCTGTGATGTATGTAAAATAAAAATAAAAATATACAAAATGAAAAAGAAAAAAACGAGTGAAAAGTATTGGAAACGGTATCGGTATCGGCGATACTGGCCCAGTAATTACTTGGTATCGGATCATCCCAAAATTTGGAGTATCGCCCACCCCTAGTAAGATGTTTGTGCGCGCTCCCGTGCCACCTTGGCTGGTGGCTGCAGTTACCCGCAGCACCTATCGCGGCAGCACTGAAATTTTGAAAAGTTGCCTTAAGTCCCTTTAAATTTAATTATTATTATTATTAGATTATTAATGTTTTTGGATTCATGAGGTTAAGTTAAATGAAGAAAAAAAATAACTTAAAGCTCGTGTCCGGAGTTTCCATTCATTTCCAATGTATGTATCATTTTTTAACAGAGCTTAAATGTGTCAGTCTGGTTCGATACTATAATATGCTGTAATATGCTATAGCATAAAGCAATATAAAAATGTATTTATGAGCTTCGCCTTCATCTCATAGACCCCCATGTTATACGAAAAAGCGCCGGTCAGCGTCAGCCAATAGATTCGATCTTCCGCTTTGTTGTGCTGTCAATCAAAGTGTGCACGCAGCCAGAGAGCACGCGCACTCGCCCAGGCAGAGGAGAGTTAGCTACGCAGCAGCCGCCGCGCTTACCTCAGATATATCCATGGTCTGCTGAACATACACTGTAAACAGCTAAACATGTAGGATGCTGTAGGACTCAGAGGCTCTCATTTTCACCCGACTGATAATAGCGTGCACAATTAAAGGGGCGTGGCTTGGTCGCTCATGAAAGCACAGGGAGGGCGGAGCCTCGAGACATTGGATTAAAAAAAACCTCTCTCTTTCAAAACTCCGGACACAAGCTTTAATCTTTTGTGATTGATTAAACATAACATTAACTTTTATTACAGGCAATCAAAAAGTAGTGAGTTATCAATGTCTGCACACTGAAGAAACAATCACAAAACAGATGTAGTCAGTAATTATTTATTTGGCTGGTAAATGCATTTATTTCTCTCCAAACATAAAATCAAAAAAGTTGGAAGGAGCACAGCGAGATTGACCTGATTTTGCAGAGAATGAAACACTTCAACATGCCAAAGTTGGAGAATGATCAAATATTTCATACTTTTATGTCAAAATCACAAAATGTGTCACTTACATCCACAAAAAAGTCACAATCCAATGCAGCTCAAACGGACATTTTAGTCTGCCTGCCCAGTCTGGAGGGAATATGTGTATCTGTCTGTCTCGTTGATGAACTGTATCAGTGTGTGGCTTTTCTTGATCATAAGTCAGTAGCTGTTGTTTAAATGGACATGATTGTAATGATAAATGGTGATAGAAAGGCAAATTGATTCAGTCGATTCAGAAGACAACGCAACAAGCTTCATTAGTTGAACTATCAAATTCATCTCCAGTACTGGTGGGCTTCCAGGTGAAGCTATAAGTAAGATAATGTCACAGGATGGTATCACAATGCAAAGCATTATGGGACACGACAGCGTTTTTGTCTCGGAAAAGTTTTGCTTTTAGATGACAACATTTTGAAAATGACTGTCAATTTATGTGTTCTTCCTTCTGATTGGTTTTGTATCCATTAACATAACGTCTGAGTTATCTCAAGAAGAACATGAAGGAATTCAAAACTCCAGCTTTTGCTAGCTAGATGCTAAAGCTATACTTGTTCCACCGCTAAAGGTTTCAACTACATTACAGACTGGTGCATTAGCCTTAAAATAACTGCGTCTGGATGGAGTCGGCGGTCCTGCGGTGCTGCTCAGGCCGTGATGGTGACGGTCGCCTGGCCAGAGACCTGCCGGAGGGCGGCACAGTCCAGCGTGGCGATCACCCGGGTTTCACCGGGCCTCTGCGGGACGAAGAACTCCGACCAGGTCAGAGACAGGCCTCCAAGGATCACACTGAAACCAATGGAATAACATCATCTCAGAAAACATGTTCCCCTCTGAACAGAAGATTAAGTCTGTGTCTTCAGCAATAAACTCACCCATAATATTTGAATTTGGGCGCCATGAGGCCCGGCCCCTCCATGCGGACGTAGACGTTCTCCAGGCTGAAGCTGAAGGGGTTTGTAAACTGAACTTTGGCCACCATCTCTTCATTCACTTTGCCTGTAGCAGACACCTGAAGAGAACCAAAAAAAAAGGACCATGCATGTGTATTATTCATGTTTTATACTTCGCTGCAACACAAACTGCCCTGCAAGGACACAAATAAACTGAAGTGGGTTCCAACGTTGGAGCTGTCTTGAAGAAAGTTGCATTTTCAGTGGCTGCTAGCACCCTTGTCATGGAAACAGCCACCCAAAACACAATGAAAGTTACATGTTGAAAGTCACATGTTATAAAAAAAAATGTTTAAATAGAGAGCACATTTTGCTGCAAGTTTTAATAATCTTAATTTCTGCTGTGTATCTTTTTCTGCTGTCAGCAGTGTTCCTGCAGCAGCATTCTGGTGTCATACACTGACCTCTAGTGGTCCCAGACAGTATTTATTTATTTATTTATTTATTTATTCCAGGCAAAATGTAACCATAGTCACACAGGACAAAGCCATTTTCAAACTATAAATAAAGTAAACTATAAACTATAAAGAAAAACTAAAATGGACGAAAACAGAAAACAAAAAATAAATGTCCTGTACGTTAAATCAGGCTGCCTGAAAGGGAGTGGGAAGAAGAAAAAACTACTGGAAAGTATGGCAAAATTTGCCTAATGTGCATTTAAACCGGAATAGGTTTGAGGCCAGTTTGCCACCACAGGAGGAGACTTTACTCGATGGAAGTGTTTCAGACCTCGACCATGAGTTTGGGATTGCGCAGCGCAACGACTTTCATTGCGGTGACGATCTGGCCGGTCTCCCTGATCTTCCCGGTGGCTATGAAGTGAAGGTTGGCCTGCTCCACCAAGTACTTCAGGTACCTCTTTGACTCCACTGTTATCAGCTCGTTCACAGCTGGAAAACACAAATCATTTACTGCGTGAGAACAGATTCTGTGGTTAAAAACGGGCAGTTCTTGCTCTTCGCTCACTTTTGTTGGGGCCGATTTCGACGGTGGGGTCCCTGAAGAGGAACTCAGAGGTGGTGACTCCGGTGTAATACACCACGGTGCCGCTGATGTACATGTCCACCGTGCGACGTTCGTCGCTGCGGTTCACAAACTCCAGGTTCATCTCGAAGTCGTCGCCCACGCTGATCTCCAGGGTGGGCAGGGTCAGGTCCACGTCAGCCACCTCAGGGTTGGACTTGTCCCGGTGGCAGCCGTACTCCTCGGCCTTTTCCAGGACGGTCCGCTCCTCCGTGGTGCCTGTTGGGATGAGACAGGAACCAAATTATTGCCCTATATAGTCACTAATTTCAGCTGACATTTCATAAGTTAGTGGGAGGAAGATGCTCTAAAATCTGGATGTTAGATTGCATCAGTATATCAGCCTGCATTAAACACCACCAGCTTCTCTTGCACATTATGTTTTTGTTTTAATCTTCACTTTGCTGGAATGGCTGATTCTGTTAAAACTCTTCTTCTTACACTCTTTTTTATGAAGTCGGTGTGTTTTTCTGTGTCCCCGCCTGTGAAAAACCATGAGATTCGATGTTGTCGCTGACCTTCGGGGAACTTGTATTGATCGGTGATGTCGCGTCGGGTCATCGCTCCCGGCGTTTTGGTCAAAACCAAGCGGCCCACATGAGTGCGGTTCACTTTGACTGGCTCCATTGTTCCGTCTTTGCTCCGGGAATAAAACACCACGTCGCTGTTAACCTGCGGAGGGAAACACAAACCGCATGCAGGGAGGAGAAGAAAAAAAAAGAAAAAACAGACACTGGCCTGGATTTGACCTGAACCCATCTGGTAGCTGGTAATGAAACATGACAACAGTCCAATGCCTCCCGTTTCTCTGTCATCCAAGGAAAAAAAAAATAAAGTTTCGTAGAAGAACCAAAACAGAGAACACTCACTTCAGCAAACACAAAGGCTGCATCGAATGGGAAGCAAATATGCCCGTGTTTGATGGCATTGACGGATGCAGGACCACATCGGTACATTCCTTTATGAAAGAAGAAATAAGACATAAAACCACATTTTTATTGAGCTTAAAAAAAGAGAATAGTGTATTTGATTGCTCTGTTATTTTTACCGTAGACACTTCTGCTTGTTATGTAGTTTATGTTAAAATACTTTTTTTTTGTTACATTTCCGTGTTTCGTGATGAACAGCCATCTAATCAAGGACCAAAACTCCAAACTTGTTCCTGATATTAATGATCAAACCAGGAGTCGTTTCAATGTTATACCATCGCTGGTCTCCTGTGGTGTTGCATCCACGATCTGCCAACCCCCGAAACCAGGAGGGAGGTCCGGTCTGGACATGAAGCACTCGTTCCAGCAGTGATAGTTCCTGATGGAAACCAACAACAACAAGAAAAAATTGATTTGGTTATATGTGGTCTTCTGTGTGTCTGACGCCTTGAACAGAGGATGTGTTACCAGATGGAGTCCCTGGTGCGGTTGCGGTCGATCCTGCCGTTATCATCCAGAATGATGTCCATCTTCAGGTTTCCATCGTTGTCGTGAGCGGAGAAGTAGTTGGTGATGACCCGAGACGGGATGCCCAGACAGCGTAGGACTGAAACACATGAGCACAACATGTATAATAACCAAGAACTGAACAAGCCACTCTACAGTCATTTGATTATTTTGCATTTCTGCTTCTGGATGCAGTACACAAGTCAGGAGATGTCAGGGTTGACATAAATCTACAGAATAAAGTGCTGGTAACAGATAATTTAGATAATTTAGATCAAGACGAGCACTCACAGGTGTTGAAGACAGCAGCGTAGACCCAACACTGGGCGTAGCAGACGGGCATCTTGCTGCTGGCGTAGGTGAGCAGGATTTCCGTGCTGCCGGTCCAGGAGGTGGGCGAAACTCCGTAGGTGTAGTCGCCGCTCCAGTTTCCCACCAGCACGCCTTCGTCATCCCGAGAGTTCAGCTGGAGAGAAAGAAGGTTTGCGCTTAAGATGCTGATGAGAGAGTACAACAGGTACTGCGGCTTTCCTTTAGCTGTCCTCCTGTACTGACGGAAACAGCAGTCCACATTGGTCGTCTGTCCATACAAATGTCTGTATACTCGCCAGTGTTCCATTAAAAAATAACCAGCAGCCCCACATTATTGTGGATAGGATTAGAGGACTGCTGGCTCAGAGTTAAAACTTCTTTACAGGCAACTTTCATGCACTCGAAGGTATTAATCACTGCTTCTGAAGAGATGGAACTCACCATGGCAGAGGCCTTTCTGGTCACCTTGATAGGGTCTCCTCTGTTGGTGATGGGCATCTCAGACCGGTCCATGATGTACAGACAGGCATCCAGCACTCCATAGTTGAACTGGAATAAAGAAAACGGTCCATCTGTGATTGGACTTGATTGTGTTTCTTGAAGGATTCCGTCTGTTTTCCGGTTACCTGTCCATAGTTCCAGTCTCTCTCAGCGATGTCGTCGTAGGCACCGTGATAGATGATCCCAACCTCGTTCATCACACATTCTTCCCTCTCTTGTTCATCATCCAGAAACACGGAATCATCTGAGGGAAGACAGAAAATCAGGCAGGCGTTCAAGAACATGAATGAGACCAAAAATAAAAGAGCATCCAGAACAGAACTTACCTTTCACCCAGGGATTGAACAGGATGTAGAGGTCTCGGCTGTCATCCCGTACGGTCCTGCGAACTCCAAAGGGTGTCAGCACAGCGACGTACATGTGGTACTTCCCCACGACGCAGTCAACCTTCGGGGTGATGCCCATGGTGATGGTGTTGTCCGCGGTGTTGACGATGCGGCCTTCCCAGGAGCTCTGGCGCTCCTTGGTGGGGAAGACTGGGATGTAGGTGCCTTTGCTGTACTGAGGGCTGGAACCTGAGAGGACCAGATGCACTCGTTTACAGAAATTACAGCATTCGTACTGTAAAGAACAAATGAGCCTTTTCGACACTGTCAGAAAATTTAAAACCAAAGCATCAGATCAGTTCACCATTGCCCCTTTTCCATTGGCGTTAAAACTTTTGTGACTCACCAATAACAAACTCCACAGCGAATTTGTCTTCCGCCGGCTTGTAAGCACGGTTGAAGGTGATCTTGACCTGGAACTCTTGACCCCGACGGACGATGAGCTTGTCGGACTGGAACAATGCGGTGTGGTGCTCCACCTTGTTTTTCTCATCAGGATTCTTCACCATGTCCACGCCCGAAATGTCCAGAAACCCTGAGTCAACAGAGAAAACACAACTGGAGACCAGTTCTTGGCTGGTCATGCAATGAGCCAATGTATTTCATCCATCCATCCATCCATCCCTCCACTCTCCTCTCCTCACCGGTCAGAGGTGGAAATCCTCTCGGTCCCGGCAAACCGAAGTATTCGACCTCGGGGAAGTCTGAAGTCTCGGAGTTGGAGCTGTCGACGGGCACTGTGGTGCGTCCTCGGTTGGTCACCTTTGGGGGACGTCCGGCGGGGGGAGGGGGAGGAGCGGAGGGGGCCACGGGGGTACTCTGACCGGACATGATGGGCGGATTCCTTGCAGAACTAAAGGAAAGAAGAGAGGGCAGATAAAGTGATAAAGCTGGACTGTCAGCTCAACACATGAAGTTCATGCACAGTGCTGTCTTTGTACAGGATATACAGAACTACTGAGGCCTGAATCCACGTCATGCAATGTGGGTTTTATTATAAATCTCCAGTATGTACGCAAGAAACCTAGAAAAATAATGTCACTTGTGCATATTTGTTCTTGATTTTTGATGTAAAAAAGTAAATAAATAAATAAATAGGGGTAATAATTAGAACAAAGTTGAAAGAAGAAAGCTGAAAAGAGAAAAATGCTGTACAGCTGTTTTACATGTTTCACATGCTTTTGTTTGACATGTGGTCTCCGTGTGTGTCGGAGGTTTGGGTGGAGGGCCGTTTGCCGCCACCGCGGGTGATTTAAGTTGCGGGTAAACAACGATGCCTTGGGGATTTATTTAAAATCCACAAATACTGTGTGACTTTGCGGTTGAGAAGACATCGGCAGAGTTTGAGCTCTGACAGGAAACCGCACAAAGGCCGACCTGTGGTTTGATCCAAACATAAAGCTTTTCAGCTGAGGTAATTATAGTAATCTGAATAATTCATAACTTCAAATTCAGACTTCTCGTTATGTAATTGGGTTTTAAAGTGAGTGTTTTGGCCCTGCCTGTCCTGGACAAGCCGCAGACCGTGTGTGTTGGGTTCAGGTGAAAACAGAGGCTTGACTGTGCTGCAGGACGTCTCACGCCCAGGTTACGTAACGCCGGCTCCGCTCTGCTCTCGGGCAGGTGTCTGCAGCGAACGTGACGTCCTGTCCACCAAACAGGCAGCTCCTAAAAACCCCCACTGTGTGCTTAACGGGTGAATTCGTCATGATTACATAAAGACCAAGGAGGAAGGCTGAAGAGTTGATGTAACGTCAGCTCCGTTTCCTGTTCGGTGGATTTAGTGAGTCACACTCAACACTGACACTCTGTTTACTCCAACATTCTCAAGCCACTATATTTGTTATATTTCACATTTCTGCTGTGCACGCAGTTTATCTGTTCACAACAATAATGATCAACGACTCATCAAAGTTCCTGATGAGAATGAACAATAGATCGTTCATTTTTAAAAACCTAATACATCTATTCATATTCAAGGTAAACTCTTTCATACATAAACATTTAAGCTCGGAACTGTGAACAAAAAGACACACTATTAGGCCTTAAAAATCTTCAAACTCCAAATAACAGGTTATTTATTTACCAACAGTTGAAGAACAACTCACATGATGTAAAATCTCCCACTGTAATTAATACAGAAACCTTTCAATCTACACATTTTGAGCTTATAAATTTATTCTTCAAACAGCGGTAACACTTTTTCTGCTTATTTTATAAACTATGATTTTTCTGAGAAATGTGCTTAAGCTTATACAAGCAAATTGAATGTAATGCCTTTTATTGAGATTAAAATGAAATATAGTTAAATTAAAGTTAACTAACTTCTAGTTTATATAGAAGAGTATTTTTATACAATGCGACTTATTGATGTATTTTTATGCTATTTGTAAAACTTAATGATTATTTTGGTTAGTTTCTTTAATTTTTATGTTGTGAACAGTGGCAATTTTTCAAATTGCAATTATTATTGTTTATATTATGTTTTAATAGAAGATCGCTGATCTGGTGATTATAATAATGACAGAAAAGTAGACTCTGAGAAGAGTACTTCACACTTTTCCTTGAGTTTCCTTCAACAAAACGTGTTATTTTGTTACAGTTGAAGAAATTACCTGCAGTTACAATGAAATGCAAATGTCCTCATCTGTATGTTTTTAATTTTTGATGCTGTTTTCACTCCTTCAGATCAAACTTTATTTTTGTTTTTGACCACTCTGCTTTTATTAAAATATTCTGTTCTTGATTTAGTTTTGAATCATGAATACTGAAGAACAAACAAAGTTCAGCAAAGAAGCAGCAGTAAATTTTTATTTAAAACTTGGCTCTAGCACTAGATTCTGCTGATCTGACTCGTCCTGCTTGTTTAACAGGCAGTGGTGAAATCTGACGGAGGATAAAAAACTCACACGGATGCTTTAACAGCAGAACTGTGACTGCTGTGAGGGGCTGGAGGGGTTTGAACCCTTAAAACAGAGAGAGGAAAAACCTGGAACACGTCATGGATGTAAGCTAAAGGAGCTTTACAATGATAAATAGAATTTTAACACATCTCTCACTGAGTTTTATTACAACATCCTGTGACTGAGGCTCTCAGCTTTCATTTATATTAAAGTTTTCTTTTCATATTTTCATTATGTTACTTGCTGCGCTTCTGCATGCATAGGATGAATAAAGCTCATTATTTCAAACTAACAGCTTGTTTTTCTGTATGGTTCACAACGTGAGGTTGGGGACCTCCTTGAGGGGGCGCCAGAGATCACCCAGGAGGCCTGAAGCTTTTGCCTGCTGTCAGGATTTCAAAATGACATTAGTTCCTGTCACAGAAACTCAGAAAGAGGCTGAATTTCAGAAACTTGGTGCCACTCAGTGTTTGGCTTCACTGTGAATTCGAGCGTAATCTAGAGGCGCTCGAAGGTTAATTATGTAGGGAAACTCTGATTGCTCTTATTTTTAGTGTAATTACTCATGACATGCAGGCAGAAAACATTATTATATTTTGGAGTTTTGAAGAATGCAAAGCAGATAAAATGTCTTCATCAGATGCATGAAGCTGGAGCCACTTTGTCCTTAACATTACACAACAGGCGCAAACTTTTAATGAGTCCCAGATGGAACAAAGTCATTTACATCTGGAAGCTGTAAACAAAGCTGCAACCAAACTGGGGCGAAGAATTCCTGAAGAGTAGTTTTTAAATGGCCAAAGCAGGAGTTTTGGTCAGCGGACACGAGGACTCACCTCTGCTCAAAGTGGAGAAACAGCTGCTGGCGGCTGGAGTCGGTCGGCTGCTGCTCCGTCCAGAACGCTGCTGCTGCTGCTGCTTATATCCCCCTCGCAGTGTGTGTGTGTGTGTGTGTGTGTGGGTGTAACTTCTGTCCAACTTGGGAACAGGATGTGGAATCTACCATCTCTGTTCAAGCCACCGCTTGGCGTTCAGACGGATAAAAGTTAGTGACTGAGACTGTCTCCATTCATTACACACACACACACACACACACACACACACACACACACACACACACACACACACACACACACACACACACACCTGCACATTTAACCCTTCTGTTATTGACGATCAGAAGCTATTTTAGAAGGTTGGTGCATTGCTCCAACACATCCGGATGGAGAGAAATTGGAGTGTAAAACTTTGGATAATGAATTTGTTGAATTTGTTCCTTGAGGATCATTAAAATAATGAAAAATACTTAAAAAAAAAAAGCCAAGAAAACTCAGTCAACACCTCCACCACACCCTGTACTATCACAACAACAACAACAAACTTGAAGGAACATGATAATTCTGCTGAAACAGTAAACACATGTCTGTTTTTGGCTGTTGTGCAAATGTTGTGATGGAAACTCCCTAAAAAAAGAGGATGTTCGTCCCGAGAGTGACCCATTCACACAACATGCTCATTAGCAGATTGATGCCGTTGTGCTGAAGTCGACACTGAAGCGCCAGTCGTCCTGTCACATCAGCACTGTTGTTGCTCGCTGACTTCTAATGAACTTTATTTTGGGCCGAAGCTCTAAAAACAGGCACTTCTCTGATGTATTAATGTGGTAAATTATTCATATTTGCCCGGCCCACTGTTTGTGTTTAATCTGGTGTGTTTGCTGAGTCAGGGTGATTTAGTTGGGTTAATTTTAGGGTCTGAGCTCCGTCCCGTCAGGAGCAGCTGTGGTTCTGAGCTTCACTTTTGATGCAAGCTGTGGTTTTCGGTGGCATTTTTACCTACATGCTGTTAGGATAACCCTGCCGCTTCACCTGGAGCTGTTTGCTCTCTTCTCTTCTTGTGCTTTTTTTTTTTTTTGGGTGGTAAGAAACAAACTGTTACGGGACAAGTACTCCAAATTAAACGTGTGGTCTGCCAGAGGTCTCAGCCCTTCGGAGCAACATTCAGAAGGATTTAATGCTGCAATGTACTGTATCTATATCTGGAAAGATTGTTGTTTATGAGGCCTTTCTTAAATAAAAGTGCAGAATTAAATCTGTTTTATGGTGTGAGAACATGCTCAGAAAGACTCAAACCTCATGTTGTGTCCAGAAAATTTTGATATTTTGAAACAAAAGTGAACTTGATTTGATCAGTAAGATCTTTGATACATTTGGACTGTGAGACACAAACAACATAATCGTTGATCTTAAGGAGTCCGATCGTCATCCATTTTTCTTTTTTTCTATTTTGCCAGATAGAATACACACAAAAACTAATCATAGCACAAAATCAATGAAGATCATTATTTGTTGGTAAGTCTGTGTATCATCCACATAGAAACTGAACTTTGAGATCCAGTAAAACTACTTCATTTCCAAGCCCCCAGTTCAAGTGAAAACTAATTGCTGTTGCCTTTTCATTTGAGAAAAGTTTCGCGCTTACAGAGCAACATTTTGAAAATGATGTCTGTGCTCACGCAAACAGCAGAAAAACTATTTAGCATGGCCGTGATGCTCATGCACAGGAGCAGTGTTGAAGAAAAGTGGAAGTATCCCCCGTTTCCACGGAGATGGAGTTGGACTGTTTTCAAAAAGTTACATTTTCAGTGACTTTGTTGTCATGCAAACGGACATCCAGAACACAATGGGAGTTTGACAACGATGCTGAATAGCCTGAGACGAACCAGGGATATTTAAACTTCCTGCTTGAGTATGTTTATTAGGTGGGTTTGAAAGGGTGCACACAGTTTCGATGTTTCAATTACAAAAAGAATCAAACTAGTGCAACACTGCATTGAGCTCCAGATTAAAAGCAATGCTGGTGGATTTACACTGAAATTAAATATTCAAATGGAAAGTATTGGTGGTAACCTGGAAATAAAATACCTTGTTTTGGTTGTGTTGGAACCACAATATCCAGCTAAATGGAAGACGGATTTCTTTGGTTTGGTTTGTTTTCTGCTATAGGATGACTTATTGCTATGTTTTCTACGCTGGCAAAAAATATGAGAAGCAATAAAACACAAGAAATCAGGCCAAACCCCATGAAGCCCCAAACGCTAAAGAGCCAGAGGATGTACTTCACGACTGAAACACCATGTTTATTTTTGATTTAGTCGTATAAACCACGCTGCTAACATGAGGAAGGATTTCCATGGCTTCAGCCAAAATGTGAGCATAAACTTCAATTTTTCCAGAAAGTTGTTCACTCATAATGCCTAAAAGCCAAAAGCAAAAACAAAAACTTGATTGGTTTTGTATCCTTTAATCTATGTCATGAAAATATCCCAAAGCCTGACTTCAGTAGCGGAATTATAGAGGGGAATGCTGCACTTTATTTAACCATTTCTCATTTTCACCACCAGCACTTATCTTCTCGATTGACCATTTAATTTCAGGGGCATGCTAATCAGCAAATACCGATGCAAATTTGCATGATACATTAAAAGGAACAACTGTGAGCTGGTGGAGATTCGGGGCTGTTTTTTATTCATGGCAGAGTGTTTTAGATGTCGGAGAGCCTCATATTAGGAAGGAGCCGCCGCTGCGGGGAGTCAAATAAAAGTAATTTCTTTGACATTTACAAAAAAGCGGCGCGCATGTTGAAAAGGCCTGCTTCGTGGTGATATTCACTGGAAAGTTAACAAGCTTCAAAACATCCCTGCTCGGGTTAATGGCGCCAAATCAATACGACTGATTCAGTTTTTCCCACAAACAGGGCCTGTTTTTATTAACCCTGACTGGTGCTGGAGGAAAGGGTGAATCATAGCACGTGTGTGTATGTGTGTGTGTGTGTGTGTGTTTTCATGGAACATGTTGTGCCATGTATATATACAGCCAGCGACGCCACTTAGCCAATGCAGCGACACCAGACCGCTGCCGCCGCACGCATGATGAGAGAAGACTGGCTCTTTGTACAATACTACAACTGTTAGGAGAACAGGATTTATGTTCTACAGCCCCAGCTGCACCCACACACACTCATGTTTTCATATTCCATCCATCCGTCTTCTCTACCCACTGGTTGATGGAGTCATTACATAAACGATTGGATTAGTCGCTGTAGTCCAGTACAAGGCCAAGAAAGAGAGACGCACAAGATGTACACCATGTTTCAAGTAAAAAAAAACACATTTTTTTTTTAGTTTTTGTTTCAGAAAAGTTTCAAGTTCAGATGACAATGTTTGAAAATGAAGTACTTTTCATGAAGGGCCTCTAGTGGATGCTGTTTTTCTGTGATAAAACCACTTATGCAAGCAGAGAATTGGTTGTGAGAAATAAAATGTGTGTCCGCTTATGCAGACGACAGTGTGGTGAACGTTTACTTTGATAGAGAAATTGTGTCGAATTCATGAGTGACGGGCAATGCTCTGCTGTCCTATACCAGCTAGATTCTGCTCACTGTCGTCACTTTTTTGGCTCAGTTTGTTGTGGTTTTGAGTATTATTTGGCTCAAACTGTGCCATGCGGAGGCTTTTTGAGGCTTGTCACCGGAGCCCAGTCACATCCGCGTGTCACTCTGCCGGTGGTTAGAGGAAACAGAAGTTTCACACACCGACCACAGAACATCTCTGCAGCTCTCATCGAGCATGCGTTCACATCTTTGTGCTCATGCACGTGTGTTGTGTATGTACAACCTGTTCAATGTGCAACTGCATGCACCACAAACACACACGTGTGTGTCATCTGCATGTGCACATGTAAGGGTGCTGTTTGAAAGTTTAGCGCGCCCCCTCCCTACTTCCTGTCGCCTCGATCCTGAAACTCAGACGGGCGACGAGACGGAGCGAGTCTGCAACGGTCTGAGCAGCAAAGAAATATTGACTCTGAAAGAGCTGGGATCAGGAGGGCTTCAGGGTGATTTCAGCATGAAAGTGATGAAAGCGTTTCTGTGAGGAACCAAGAAAAGAGGAAGAGGAAGGGCAGGAGGACGGAGAGGTGATGGACGTGGCGGATGACGGCGGCAGTGCAGTCACACTCACAACCGCTGGTGAGTTTAGAGCAGATAGCCCACATATTTTGGTTCGACAGTGATATGAACCTGAAAAAAGGGCTTTTTGTTTCCAAATTCAGTTCGATAGCTTGATGTTTTTGCACTAAATGTAGAATTTGAAGCTGCTATGTAGAGTATTGTGTGAGAAGTAAGACAAGGAAGCTTTCCTGTGGTTTGAGGCGTTGAGACGTCTGACTGCCGCTGTGTTTCTCAGCTTTGTGCCACTCGGCGTATCCGGTGCGGCGCACAGAGGAAGTGCTTCTGCCTGCCTTCACAGACGAAAGCCAGCAGGCCGCCATGGACGCCCGGCGGCCCCCGGCCTCCCTCAGCCCCCCCGCCGGGCCGGCGGAGCTCAGGCTGGTCCTTCTGGGCAGGAAGGGAGCCGGCAAGAGCGCGGCGGGCAACACCATCCTGGGCGGGGCGGGCGGCTTCGAGAGCGGGAGGCCCACCGAGGAGTGCGTGAAGAGGCGGGCGGAGGTGGGGGTCCGGAGGGTGACGGTGGTGGACACCCCCGGCTGGGAGTGGTACTACCCGCTCAACAGAACCCCCAACTGGGTGCGCAGGGAGACGCTGCGTAGTGTGACGCTGTGCCCGCCCGGGCCGCACGCCGTGCTGCTGGTGGTACGGTCCTGCGCCTCCGTGACGGACGCCTACGTCGGGGAGATGGAGGAGCACCTGCGGCCTCTGGGGGGCCAGGTGTGGGAGCACGCCATGGTGCTGTTCACCAGGGGGGACGAGCTGGGCCTGACCACCATGGAGCAGCGCATCCTCGGCAGCGGCGCCGCGCTGCGCCGGCTCCTCCGGAAGTGCGGGAACAGGTACCACGTGTTGAACAACCGCAGCCGAGGAGACGGGGCGCAGGTGACGGAGCTGCTCCGGAAGCTGGAGGAGATGGAGGACGGGCTCGGTCACCTGGAGGTGGACGGCGCCGTCCTGACGGGCCTGGAGGCCGACGGGAAGAGGAGGGCCAGGGAGAGGAGGAAGAAGCAGAGGCAGATGGAGGCGCACATGCAGAGAGGAACCATCAAAGCTGCTCTGATGAGTGAGTCACATTACAGAGACAGCAGGAGTTTAATTCACTGCAGATGTTTAAATTCTCTACAAGAAACTAGCAAAAATACACGGCTCAACAAGGAAGCATCAACTTTTATAAGCACTTTACTGCATCATGAGCTCTTAAAATTCATTACAATACTTAAAGGGGCTGTATCATGCTTTTTTAGCTAGTCCAAACCCTAGTCATGGCATTAACATGGTAATAGTTTATTTTTGGAGCTAAGGAAAAGTAATTTTGTGTGAAATAAAAGATTTTCTGGGACTAATTCTGAAACCCGGAAGAGAAAACGCTCCGTTTCACTGAAATCCCGCCTCTCCTCCTGTGGACTTTGACTGACAGCGAACTTCAATCAATCAGTGCTTCAAAACAAATACGCTAGCTAGCTTTAGCTCTTTAGCTCTAGCTTCTCCACACACAAAAACGTCTTTTCCTGTTAGAAACTCACCAAGCTCAGACCCTTCAGACCCTTCAGACTCTTGCTCTTGCTTGACTGTTGCTTTCAGACGATGGTTAAAGTTTATCCTCGAAATCGGAGTTACAAAAAGCAGCAACGCTGATTGCCGAGAGGCTGTGGGAGGGGGGCTCAGGGGAGCCATCTTCACAGTGTGACGTCAACGTTGGAAAACAGAGCGTTTTCACGGGTGCGGGAGGGGCTGCCTCTCTGAGCAGCACAAACACTGGGAAAGCTTAAACACGCAGGTACGAAGGAAAAAAACGCTTTGGGGGTGTTTTAGGTGAGTACATAACTATATAACAAGGTCAAAACATACAAAAAGTGAATTTTGCATGATACAGCCCCTTCAAGTTCATTTATTCACACTTCTTCAGTTGCATTTTATTTCAAATGAGAAACATTCTAGTAACTTCTATGCACTTTTATCACTTTAACATTAGTGTGAGAAATGTCTTGTGAATATAGATGATGACTCAATGCATGCAATTAATATAATATAACATGTTGTTAAAAAGTAACTTTGGGATTAGACCATCGTGAAACACGTTACTTTTACCTTCCTGATGATGTGTTGTTGCAATAGTAATCCTGCTACCTGAAATACTGCATTTTGGAGTATTTTGTACTTTAAGTCTTTCAACTGTAATTGAACCTCAGGAGAAAATTGCAGTCTTACTTTCACTTTTAATTATTAACTGACTGCTTCCTCATAACACCAATGAATCCAGGCTGTTTAAATATTAACTCACATATAGAGTGTAAAAGTTCTCTGAACCGACATTTTATCTGTTTTATCTGTTCTGAACAGCTCAGATTGAGCAATGTGACGAAGGTTGTGTTTACATGACAACATATAGAAACTGTGAATATGAGAATCTAAAGTGTTTGGAAGCTAAAAATGTGACAATTTAGTAAAAAATGACCAAAAACACAACATAGTGAAGCTTTGAAACCGATATCTTCATTTTCGCCTCTTCTCTCCAGGCGAGGGTCCTCAGGGCTCGGAGCTGGACGCCCACCAGTCCTTCTCCAAAGCCCCCCACCGGCTGCCCGAGATCAGGCTGGTTCTCCTGGGCGAGCGTGAAACCGGGAAGAGTTCCGCCGGGAACACCATCCTGGGCAAGGCGGGCCTCTTCGCGGCGGGAGCAGTGACGGAGGAGTGTGTCCGCCAGCAGCGGGAGGTGTCCATGCGGCTGGTGACGGTGGTGGACACCCCGGGCTGGGAGGCGGGGGTGGCGGGGGCCACGCCCGAGCGGGTGAAGCGGGAGATCGCGTGCAGCGTGGCCCTGTGTCCCCCGGGACCGCACGCCCTCCTGCTGACCCTGCGGGTGGACACGCTGGTGAGGGCGGAGCACGTCCGGGAGCACCTAGAGCTGCTGGGGGAGGGCGTGTGGAGGCACACCGTGCTGCTCTTCACCCACGGCGACCAGCTCCGGCAGGGCGTGGACATCGAGCGCCACATCCAGGGCGGGGGCAGGGACCTGCAGTGGCTGCTGGAGAAGTGCCGGCGCCGGTATCACGTCATCAGCAGCGCCGGCGGAGCGGACGCCCGGAAGGTGACAGAGCTCCTGGAGAAAGTGGAAAAGATGGCGAGCATGAACCGCTGCGAGGCGTTCTCCGGTCTGGTTCAGGAAGTCCGGGACCTGAGCCGCCAGCGCAACGAGAAGTTCAACCAGCGCCTGAAGGAGATGGCGGAGAAGATGAGCCGCCAGGAAGCAGAGCTGAGGAACGTGAGGGAGAGGGAAATGAAGAGCATCCGCTGGTTCTTCGACAGGAAGAAGAAGGTGAAGTCACCCGGTAAAACTGATGTTCAGCAGGAGGAGGAGGACGATGAGGACCGAAGGGCCGGGGAGAGAAAGAGCGACATCGGGGACCTGGAGGAGAGGATACGGTGGCTGACAGAGGACAGAGAGAGGGAGATTCAAGACCTGAGCCTGGAGAACGAGAGGATCAGAGTCGCTCTGAACCAGAGTCGGAGAGAAAGCGACGAGGCGGCGCTGAACCTGGAGCTGAAGGACAGAGAGCTCGAGGAGCTGAGGGAGCGAAGTGACGAGCAACAGCTGAAGCTGCTCGACCTCGAGCGCAGCGCCGTGGAGAAGGAACACGAGAGAAGGCAGAGGGAGGAAGACGTCAGAGCGCAGACACGAGAATGGAGGAAGGAACTAGAGAGGCGAGAGGAAACTATCAACATGCTGAAAGAAGAGAAAACCGAGTGGACTGAAAATCTCCATTCCTTAAGAGCAGAAATGGAGCAGACTGAAAAACACTGCGATGAGTTACTGAGGAGGAAAGTAGAGGAGAAAAACAAGGAAATTACAGATATGGAAGAAAAACTTAAAACAGAGATGGAGAGAAAGATGCAAGAGAAAGAGCTGGAAATAAAAGAAGTGAGGTTAAAGCATCAGGGAGAGATGGACAGAAAAATAAGTGAGATGGAAAAAAGGATGGAGAGCTTGAAAGTGCAACAACAAGAAGAAATTCAGAAGATAAAGACGGAAAATGTTGATTTTATGGAGCAGATCAAACAGAAGCATGTTGAGAAAATAAAAGACGTCCAGCAAGAAAAGCTGAAGCAAATCGCAGAACTGGAAGAGAGGTTTCAACAAGACCGAGAGGAACACATGCAGGCGAAACACCAGGAGATCGAAGAGTTAAAACAACAACACTTCTTCGAAATGCAAGAAAACATTTTGGAAAATGAAGAGGAAATCAAAAAGATTGATCTAAACCATGAAAAAGACATGAAGCAACAGGTGGAAGAGACAGAAAAGCAGATTCAGGCCTTAACAAAGCAGCACGTAGAAGAGATGACAAGAATGAATGAACTGTTGAAACTGGTGGAGACGAAGACGGCAGAGCTGCAGGAAGAAGCAGAGAGAAACATGAAACAAAAAGAGGAGGATTCAGAGAGAATGAGGCAGCAGTACCTGCTAGAGAGCGACGAGCTCAAACAAAAACTCGCAGAAGAAATGGAGAAACAATCACAGGACAGACAACAGCTGATCAGAGACTTTGAGCAAAAACACGCAGAAGAGATGGAGAAGATAAACCTGGAGAATTCAAAAGAGAAAGAAATGCTGAACGCCAGTCATCACAAGGTTATTCTGCAAGAAACCGAGAAGTTAAAAAGCCAACTCCAGAAAATAATTGGAGAAAGTGAAAAGGAGAAAGAGAAATACGAGGAAGTGATTCAGCAATCGGTGAAGGAGAAGGAGAGAGAGATTGAGGAAATGAAGCTCAGAATTAAAGAAATAACGCAACAAAGGGAAGAAAGTGAAAAGGACATCATAAATAGCAAAAATGCAATCGAGCAAAAGCTGCAGGCGAGAAAAAAAGAAGTGGAGGAGATGAGATTAAAAGTCGAAGGACTGAAGGAGAAGCTGCAGCAAAAGGAGGAAAAAGAGCTCGATTGTTTGAGCGGCAAAAGAGACGTGGAGGAAAAACTGCAGGAACAAGAGCGAGAACTCCAACGTTTGAAAGAACTGGAAGAGAAAAGAGAAAGAGACCGCCTACAACACACAAAACAGACGGAGCAAGCACTGAAAGATAAAGAGCGAGTGATTGAAGAGTTACAGAAACATGTGAGGGATAAAGATGAAGCTCTGCGGAGGAAAGAGGAAGAACGAGTCGAAATCGTGCTGAACCAAAGAAAAGAGGCCGATCAACAAGTGCAGGACAGAGACAGAGAGATGGAGGAGCTGAAACGGCTGCTTCTCAACGACATGGAGGCCAAACTGAAAGACAAGGAAGCTGAGGCTGAAGCCGTGAAACAGCAGGCCGAGTTCAGGGAGGCGCGATGGAGGGAGGAGCAGAAGAAGAAGGAGGAGCGAGCGGCGGAGGAGATCAACAAGCTGATGGAAATACTGAACAAGAGCAACAAAGAAGTAACACAAGCACAGAGTCTGCTCGCACAGAAGGAAACTGAGATCGAAGAGCATCTGAAAGAAATAGCAGAGATGAAGGAAGAACTGCGAGAGAAAGACGAAGAGCTGCAGCGACTGAGGCAGCGAGACGCCGAGAACAACCAGGAGGTCGCGCAACTAAAGCTAACCATCGAGATGACCAGGTCAGAGCTGAAGGAGCTCACCGATAAGATGGAGAAGGAGACCAGCAGCATGATTCAGGAGTACGAAAAGGAGATTGCAAAACGGAACGAGAGCATCGAGTTAATCATGAAGGAAACGGACGAAGCAGTGCGTCGCGCGGAAGACGAAAACCGGCAACGAATTCGGGTTGTGACGGAAAAGTTCGAGCAAAGTCAGAGAAGAAATGAGGAGCTGCAAGAGCAACACGAGAACCTGAAGAAAGAGATGGAGAGTCTCAAAAATAAATGTGAAGAGGTGAGGAAGGAGAGAGAGAAAGATCTGGAGGTGAAGGTGTTGAAGGAAACCAAAGACGAGCCACAAGCAGAGATAGAAAGGCTTCAGAAGAGAGAAAATGAGATCAGGGAGAGAGCAGAGGATGAGGAGCAATTCTCCAAGAGAGAAAAGGAAATGGAAGAAAGGGAAGAAGTTCTGAGGAGAAGTGGAGAAGAGTTGAGCAGGAGAGGTCAGGACCTTGAGGCAAAACAGGAAGAGCTGCGCAAAAAAGGACTGATGTTGGCAAGTCGGGAAGAGGAAGTTGAAAAACTCCGGGTGAACCTGGAGATAAGACAACAAGAGCTGCGAGAGAAAGAACAAACCTCTCAAAGGAGAGGGGAAGAAGTGTACGGGCAGGATAAGAACTCAGAGAAAGAGGATGAAAAGAGGGCAGAAGCCATCCTGAAAGAGAAAGATCTGCAGATGAAGACGTTGACAGAAACCGATGACGAGCAACAAGCTGAGACAGGAAGGTTCAATGAGGCAGACTGTGAGATGGAGAGAAGCCACAACCACAGCAAAGAGAGGGTGAACGGTGAAGAAATAAACGAAGAATCCTCAAAAAGGGAAAAGAGAGCACAAGACAGAGAAGAAGCTGTCCGAGAGTTGAGCAAAAGAGGACATGACCTTGATGCAAAACAGGAAGAGCTGCGCGAAAAAGGCCTGATGTTGGAAAGTAAGGAGGAAGAGCTCAGAAAACTGGAAGCGAGCCTGGAGAGAAGGCAACAAGAGCTGCAGGAAAGAGAGAAATCCAACAGAGACGCAGCCCTGAAAGCGAGGAACGTTGAGAAGATGGAGAGAGAGCTGGAGGGTTTGCTTCACGCTCTGGAGGGCAAACAGAGAGAACTGAGCTCCCACGGCCAAGACCTGCAGATGAAGGTCAAGGGACTGAAGGACCAGGGGCGCGAACTGAAAGACCGAGAGTTCCATCTGAGAAACGAGGAGCAGGAGCTGATCAACTGGAAGTCGGAGCTGCTGGTGCAGGATCAACACGTGAGCTGGACGACGCAGCAGCTGGACGGAATGGGCCGAGAGCTGGCGCTGCTGAAGGACGAGCTCCGCGGCAAGGAGCAGAACCTCAAGGCCTTCTTCAGGAAGCTCAGCCTCTGGGAGCAGAGTCTCAAAGACCGGGAGGAAGAGCTGTCCAGAGCTAACCTGGCAAACGGACATCTTGAGACCGACGACGACGGCGTGGAAGAGAAGGGTCGCCTCGGCGCAACGGCCGCCGCCGAGCGATCGGGAGACGGTTCGCCTCTGATGTACCAGGAGGTCAGCGGGAGGAGGGAACAGGGCAGAGGACCGGGTTCAGAGAGAGGCGAAAGAGCAAAGGAGAGGGAGGATCAGAGGAGGAGCAGCAACTGTCAGCTCGAGACGCCGGAAGGAAACCAGGCGAGGAGGAGGAGGAAGAGGAAGGCAGGAGAGGAAGAAGGAAATACGAAGGTGACGCCGGATTTCAAGCTCCTATCTGGAAGTCTGAACGACAAAGACTGGGCCGGGTCGGACATGAGGGTGCTGGTTCTGGGGGAGACGTGGTCCTCTCGCTCGCCGGGCGGAGTGACCATCTTCGGAGGGGACGCGTCGGAACCCGACGGCGCCACCTTCAGGTTCTGGAGGGGGGAAGTGGAGGGGAGACGCCTTGCCGTCGCAGAGCCCATCGGTCTGAGGTGGCGAGACGGACCCGATCCGGACCGGTCCGGGTGGCAGAGCGTGGCGGACGGCGCCGCCCGGTGTCGGCCCGGTCCGCACGTCGTCCTGCTGCTCATGCCGGCCTTCCTGACGTGCACGGCCAAGATGAGGAGGGCGGCGGAGGAACACGTGAACCTGCTCGGCGACGAGGCGTGGCGGCGAGCGCTGGTGCTGTTCACCTGGGCGGAGGTCTTAGGAGAGAGCGCCGGGCAGCACATCCTGAGGAACACGGAGCTGACGGAGCTGGTGGAGAAGTGTGGCGGCAGGTATCATGTGGTCACCAGCAGGAAGAACAGCTCCGCCATCAGGAGTTTAGTGGACAAGATGGAGGAAATGGCAGCTCTGGACCGTCAGGAGCAAAACTCATCAAACTGTGATCAGACTGAATGAATCTGTGATGGAAAAGATTTTCCTTGATTTTTAGTTGGAATGTTTGAATAAACAATGTCTAACTATCATTTCTGATCAGTTTGGTTCTTACTGCACATTTACATCAGAACAACAGAAATGTTTAACTTCAATTCAAACAGTGGAACCTCGACAGATTTTGGATTTATTATCCATAAATGTAAACATTTAAAGCTTTTTTTTTCTTTTATTATTCATATTTTTGACTAAAGTCATGAAAATTAAAAAAAGCAGTATTTGAAATATTAACAATTATTAATTTATTAAAAAAATATTTAATGAGATGAGATTTTTTTTATTTATCCAGAGACCAAATTCATAGCAAATAAAAGCCAAAAAAAAAGGAAGAAATTTGAAATATTTTGTGACTGACACAACAATGAATCGTTCATTTTAGGGTGAAGACTCTAAGTTTTAATTTAAGAGTATCTATCCACCTACATCGGCTGTATGGGATCAATATATGAATCACAACTCAACCCATATATACTCGCTACCTGTTTTGGACTGTTCAGTGTTCTTTCTTAATCATGATCTCGGCCCTAAAGATCACTCGCTCAGCTTTTAAACCTTCATCAAACTACATCTTCATCTTGATTTATACTGCAGAGCTGCTTCAGCATCACTTTTAAGATCGATGAAAGAAAAGACGTGTTTAGCTAAAGAAAATAGAGACATTTTAGATACCTTTATCAATAATATAAATCATCTAAAATGAGACATGTATTGATCTGAACACCTGAGTGTTCTGAGTGATCTGAATACCTTAACCCTGTATATAATAATAGCAATAATATTATAGTTTTTCTTGAAATTGAAGAAAAAAATAGAAGAATTTACATACATGAGTTGCAAATTTTTGTACTCGCTTGTGTGTATTTTAAACATCGACTTTCTTTTGAATGACTTTGCTCAAATGTATTTCCTTCCTATTTTGCTCAGAAACATCTTCCTTTTTTTATATATCTACTGAAATGAAGTGATCAGCAGTGTGAACTGCAGTGAAGTAGAAGCTTTTCATTAATGTTTTAGTCCTCGACCTCTTGTTTTTTGCACTGTGGAAACAGTTTCTGACTTCATGAAAATCTAGTTGTGTAAATCCGGTTTGTCTAAAGATGAGTATCAAACATTAGAGACACTTTACAACATTGCGTCGACAATAAAAGTGCGCAAAAACCTGCGGTTTTCCCTCAAAATGAATCTTCTTCTTTTCAAATTAAGAGCTCAGTTATTATGCATGACTTTATTTAAGAATTATACAAAATCCTGGCAGCGTTTCACACCCATATGAGATTTTGGGTTTGTTCTCCAGCAGAAAACCTCAGTTGACCCGCAGCAGCAGCTGGTGAGGCGTTCACTGTCCCTCCACAAGATGGGGACCTTGTGTCAGAGTAGAGATCGCTCCGCTCCGGAGTAATCTGTCTTCCAAGCGTCTCATGATAAAGATTGATGCTGAAAGTGTAGTGAAGCTAGTCAAGTTTTTTTTTTCTCTCTCTCTCTCTCTTTCTTTTCTTTTTTTTTAAACCATGTTTTACCATTTTCAGTGTAAATGGCTACTTTTAAAAGGAAGAGTGTACACAAAGCGCGACGAGCAGGCCCGGGTGCCGTCTTGACTGGAGGCATTTCAGGAGAACCAAACCCTCTCCGCAATTATAACCCCGGGGGGCCTCCCGCATGCTGAGAGGACTCCTGCTTTGACAAGTAAATTATGACTCTTGATGAGAGGACTACAGGCTTTCTCAGAATGCAATTTCTGACAGGCGGCGAATGTGCGGGTGGAAACATACAACAACTTCCATCATCCAGCCAGCCAGATGCAACATCCAAAAACACTCGTGTGCAATCATCAGCCTAATAATTATGGAGTGTGAGTGCTGGTCTGTGTCTAACATGGCAGCAATGTTTTTTTAATCTGTCCATTCAGCGCGAGCCGCCTTTCCAGGCGAGATGAGAGGGTGTTGTGTCAAGATGGAGCCCTGCTTCTTTGATCATCTCCGCGGGGTGGGCCTGCTTTCCAAAAGCCTCTGGGGGGAAATTAAGAGGGGGGGAGGAGGGGAGAAAAGTTGTCAAATTGCAGTTGATGCAGACGTCTTTTTTTTTTTTGGTGAATTTAGCATAATGTTTCTAAAATATCAGGTGTCCACCACAAACTCAGCCATTAAATCCCATAAGCGATGCTGTTTTACAGCCTTAAATCCTCACATTTATCGCCGCACGCATCAGTTCTGATACCACAGCTCTCTCTGATCTATTGATCAGAACTGTGGGCTGATTAAATGATGCAGGGAGGCTCAGATAGATAGATAGATAGATAGATAGATAGATAGATAGCTATAGTCTTTTCTTTATTGACACATTTTTGTTTGATCCCTTTTGATTTCATGAGGCACCGTCAAAGAAAAGTCAACATACCAGACTAAACTATAACTTGCAAGGTGTTTATTTTTGATTTATAGCCTCATGAGATCGGTTTAATCGAACGTCAACTCATGCAATCGCTCATATTTTCAGTCCTTACAGTGAAAGTAGTTCATCTATGCATTCCGCGCTATTGCACAGCACGAAACTTGGTGGAAACTACGACTGCTTCATCAAATAATCTGAGATTTGATTCGTTTTTAAAGCGCAGTGGAAAAAGATTGAGTTCGCTTTTGTGTAAACTGAGAGTCTGCAGCTCATGAATGTTATAGATGACGTGCAAAACCACATATCATGATGTTAGAGGACGGCGTGATCATGCAAAAGTTCAGGATTTTGAAAATGTGAGGGTGAAAAGTCCGTTTTGTATAGGTGAACCAGGAAGTGAACTCCTCCTCCCCTCATCCAGGAGGCAGGAGCGATTCTCCATGTGTGAGTTCAGAGGTGAATTCCTGCTCCGTATCAGCGCCGCCACGCCGAACGGTGCCAACAGCAGCTGATGAAACCACTCCTGGGCGCTCATTCCGGCTTTAGCTGGCATTAGTTCAGATTAAGGCAACATGGTAACCCTAATTTACCTTCATTTGAAGCCTTTTAAGGTCCTGAATGAGGCTTTTTGGGGGAATATGGATGGAGGCCACATTTACATGCTCCACAATAGACAGTCAATCACGTCCACAAACGTCGGAGACAAAATTACTGGGCTTGTGTTAAAACAGAAGTTAATGGTTTGGCTGATTTCTATTAAGGTCTGTGCACTCTCATTTGAATAATGGTCTTTCCAGCACTGTTCTTTCTTTCCTGTACTTGACCTGGGAAGGAAATAAATGTGATGCTGCTTTAGCACCTCCATTAATATTCAAGTGCCGTTAATACGCCGGGTTTATTTCGGACTCAACATAATTAGCACAGATGTGTGGCGCCGGTTTATGATAAATCCTGTTCTGATTGTGCATTTGGTGGTGTAAAAAAGAGTCTAATTAGAAAAACAAATTACCCCAAACATGAGGATGAGGTTCCTTTCCGAGGATGATGTGACGTTATGCATCAGCGGCGGCGGCGGCGGCGGCGGCGCCGGAGGTGTCAGGTTCGGGTCTGGAGGTGAGGAACGGCAGACGACACGTCTATTGATGGAGGAACTCATTTCACTAAAACCCCCGAAGCTCAACAACCGACAGTATTTAAGTCTGAGGGAGTAAGGAAGCATAAAGGACAGGCTACATGCTACATGCTAAAGCGTTTCAGGGCACACACACCAGCGATACTTCATGTTAAACAGGAATAAAGTCCGACTGATGTGTGAATTAGGTTTGATATCATTTAATAAGGACTCAGTATCAGAAAGTAGCTAAAGGTTCGTATTCGTTCCAACACTCGCCCTTCAGAAATGTGATATTAATCGGTCATTGTTTGGTTTTTAGGGCTATTTGACAATAAGAAATATGATTAAAAAAGAATAAATGGATTTCTTAGTCATTAAAACATGAATTAATTGGAACTGCATGTGATGTAACTGTAATGCTAAATCATAAAACATGCTACGAGTGGAATAGATGCAGCAGCAGTGAGTCTTGAAGAAAGGATTTTCAAAAACTATTAAGCTTCCAATGATGCTTTTTATTGTGTGTGGACCCCAAAACTCACAATCACATCTTTTGGCATGAAATTTATTAAGAAACCAACACAACTTTCCTCTTCAGTGTGATAGCATTGCTAGCTTTGCCTTATTTCAGTCGATCATCTCACCAGGAAATCAACCCACCTGCGTTTAATCAAGTCTTTAAAGTGACCAGTGTTCACTGGATTCAGCATTCAGCTCTCGTTTCTGGACTCGTCATTCCTCCAAGCCGAGGTGGCGTCCTGCTGGAGACGTACGGCATTTATTCTCCGCGATCGCGGTCACAAAGGTCAGCGCCGGTCCCTCCTGGGCGGCGACTGATATTGGAACCGATGGAGCGTGAGGCGATCCAGATCGGCCCCCTCCGCCCCCTCCCAAAGGAAACATTTAGATAACATTAGCCTCTCACAATCGGAGGGGAGGATGACTCCGACCGAAGCGGTTACGTAAAGCGGCGCCGGTCCCACGCGGGCCCTCTGGAGCCTGAACCCGAAATAGGAGAGGGAGGGACGCACGAAGGCACGAAATGTTCCTGCAGAGGGAAGGAGGAGGACAGACGCCTCTGAAACTTTAACCAACTCCTAAATGCATTAAGAAATGTACGTTTTTTTTTAGGAGACTTTCTGTTCATCCAGGTTAAAAATACAGATTTGTTTCATAATTTTGGCTTTTTTGGGCTTTTTTTTTTTCCTTCATCTTCTCCTGAAGAAGGAAGAGAGGAAGAGAGAGAGAGAAAACGACAAGACACGATGCTGCAAATGATGAATCCCCCTCTGGACTGCATCCTTTCCGGCTGAGTGCGTCCAGTGGGCCAGAGCCAGGTCCTGGAATCTAGCTAATGAGACACACCCCCCCGAGGGCCCCGCGGCCTCCCATTGGCCGCCGGCCCGGCGCCGGCCGCGCCGATTGGCCGCCGCGGTCGTGTGCGAGCAGCTGTCAGAGCGCGTTGCAAGTCAAAGTCACAGTATTGGTAACCGGAGCGGCGCACAGTAAAGAAGTTAAATGAGCAGAGTGAAATGTATACTGCGGCTCGCAGTGGAAACACGGGCCGAAGGAGGGTCGAGAGGTGCAGGGACGCTTCGATTTAACAACGTCTTCAAGTTCACGGCTGAATTAATAATGACGCCTCACACATTTTATCTGAATCCGCTCGGTTTCATAACGGTGACGACCTGGCGCTGTGAATAAAACATCACGGTTACACTGAAATCAGAACATGATCCAAGCATCTTTATTCATTCCCCTCTGAAAATTAACTGTATCCCTTTTTTTTATTATTTCTGTTTTTTTTTTTTGTACTTTGCCCAACAACAAGAGGGGCAGCCTGAGTTCAACGCATTAAAAAAAAAGAGAGAGAGAGAGAGAGAGAGAAAAGAAACGCACCACAGCAGAGGATGTGAAAAAGTCCAGCCTGCTGCTTTTCCACCACGTCTTTGACATTTAGCTTCCCTGTCTTCGCGGCCTCCTCGGAGCTGTGAGTGGAGTTCAGCTGAAGGTCAGGATGCGAGAGGAGGAGGAGGAGGAGGAGGAGGAGGAGGAGGAGGAGGAGGATGGAGAGCATCTCCGGTCCTGAGAGAGCGAGGCTCTGATCAGCTCATGGTGGCACTCGCCCCGAGGAGGATGACTGACAGGAGGAAAATCAGGGGCAGGAGGGGGAGGAAGAGGAGGAGGAGGAGGAGGAAGAGGAGAAGGAGGAGGAGGTGAGAACCAAGCAGAGGGAATGAGGGGAATCTAAGCCGTGACTTCAGGCTTTCATAATCGTGCTTTCATCTCTCTGCAGCAGATTCCCGAAGTTTTCATCACTGTTTTTTTTTTTTGCCATTTTGAGACTTTTCAGATACTGTGCTGCAAAAGGAGTTTGCATGTTCTCCCCTCAGACTCCCCTGAAGTCTCCAAACCTCTCCTCAGCTGAGAGACTGGATGTTTCCGTTGGGTGGTGGAATTGGCATGGGGCGGGGATGTTCGTGATTCTGCGCTCGCCATGACCCCGGGCGGGTGAAACGGGCGGACAGATGAGTCTCTTAATGGCCGGACTCACATGATCCCGGGCTCCGGGCCACCCGGGCAGATGGATGAGAGCGGAACAGACACAGAGACCGGCGGTCGGCTCTGACGGAGAGACGGCCCGGCCTGCGTTTCGGCGGCGGCAGAGTCGCCGCGCTCCTCCGTGTTCGCCTAATTATCGTGAGCCGGAATCACACGGGAGCAGATGTGATGACGTCTGAACGCCCGGCGGCCGGGGTCAAAAGTTCACAGGAGGGGAGCGCGCTCTGGCGGCGAGCGGGCGGAACTGTACACACCGTACACAGCCGCAGCGTGCCGTGTCCTGGTTTGATGCATGCGGATGTAAACGCCGTGCAGAGGCATGCATGCGTGAAAGCACATCCTCGGGCTGCGTTCATCTCGGTGTGTTTGCATCGTAACACAATACTATGTCCGTGTGTTTTTCTCCTCACTGCTCTCTTGGCCGGCTCCTGCGCTGACACACACACATGCACACGCACAGTCTTGTATTTCTATCCTTGTGGGGACCGTCCATTGACTCCCATTCATGTCTAGCCCCTAACCCTGACCCTTACCCTAACCCTAACCCACACCACAACAAAGCCTAACCCTAAAGAAATGTTTTTGCACTTTTACTTTTTTCAGTAACAACAACATGGTCAAGAAAACACTGTTTCTCCTACTTAGGACCGGAAAAAGGTCCCCACAAGGCACGTCGTTCCACGTTTTGCTATCCTTGTGGGGACATTTGGCCCCAACAAGGATAGAAATACAAGAACGCACACACACACACACACACACACACACACACACACACACACACACACACACACACACACACACACTGAGGTTTGCGCAGCTCTTACAGCGACGCCCTCTGACCTCACCCCGGTTCACATCCTACCTCTAACCCCGACCAGGACCTCGGAAATGGCAGCCGGATCACTCACTATTGATCTGGACAAGGTCAGAAGGAGTAGCGAGTCTGCGCGCATCTACAACACACACACACACACACACACTGCAGGCAGCAAATCCTTGAATTACCTTATCTGAGCAGCATTATGTAAGGCTGACGGAGAAAAAAGCAAAAAAAACTTTGCATGACAGCCTGGTGTGGCTGTGCAAACTTGTTACACACACACACACACACACACACACACACACACACACACACACATACACACACGCAAGCCCTTCCTCGCTGCCCCCCTTATGTAAAGCGCTTCAGCAGAACAAAATGTTTTTTACATCCTCTGAACTCTGTCTTTCTGTAATCTCTGGTTCCCCAAAAAAAGAAAAAAAAGACAATTTTGAGAGCAAAATGTCCTCATTTAGGCAGGATAAACCTGAACACACACACACACACACACACACACACGTTCCCCTCCACCTTTCCTCCGGGACGCCACGGAACGAGCGCCGGTTCCATTCCGGCTTTATCTCCATTACTCTCATGAAAGTTTGACGAGCCGCCTCCGAGCGGAGTCACAGCTCCGGCGGAGGTGAGGAGCCGATTAAACATTGATAAAGATTGATCGTGTGTAACGATGTCAAGTCTTGAATGGGCCACTCCTCCACTGCTCAGGGCGTGCGGGCGGTGCTGTGTGTGTGTGTGTGTGTGTGTGTATATATCGGTGCACACGAGCATGTCTTTGTAAATTTTAATGCTTTTGTTAATCACTCATGAAGCACTTTACGTTACGTTACTCCGTGTCAGAGCTACTGTGTGACTGAACCGGGTCACATGACCACTGACGACCGCTCAAAACCTTCCCAGCAGCCTCTAGTTCAGTTTATTTCTGAGAAATAAGAGAATCAGTGAAAACTAATCACCATGGATATGGATGAGCTCTTCCCACACGGCCTGAACCTGGAGAGCGGCGCTCCACGAACCTGCTGAATCGATGGATCTGAACAATTATTGAGCGGCGCAACGAGACGCGGGACTTGCAGGTACGGAACACCTGAGAGCCGGGACAAGGTGCTGCACTCTGCTGTAAACACAGCGGCGTAAACAGAGCCGTGCGTCTGTTTGAGTGAGGATCTGCAGCCTGCGGTCTGCGCGTTGGAAGTATGGTTCCTTGTGGCGACTGTAGCGTCGACCGTGACTCACAGCGCGCCTGCAGCCTTTAATGCATGCATGCATGCATGTGTGTATGTGTGTGTGTGTCAGATTAGGTTGGTTGTGAGTCACACGCAGCCGGCCCGGGGTCGCCGTATTCGTATTGACGCCGCCGGATTGCTGCTTACTACGCTCTGATTTCCCGCCGCGCGGCGGGGAATCGGTTGTAACGACCTGTTGCGTCGGAACGGCTGCCTGCACGTGGGCAGTTAAGAGCTATATTGTTTACACCGTATAAACTTGAGCGTACAGTACGCGTGTGTGTGTGTGTGTGTGTGTGTGTGTGTGTGTGTGTGTGTGTGTGCAAAGCCCCAGAGCCTGCGAGCGGAGTAACTCACCCGAGCGCCGCTCCAGTAAGTAGGCCCACATCATAAAAGATGCATGCGGCGGCATATGGTGCGCCGTGCTGTGTCAGAGGCAATATAGCTGCATCCCATAATACTCATAAATCCATATCCATTACTGCCATTTCTCTTCTCTTCTCTCACTGTTTTTTTTTCTCTCCCTTTCTAAAGCCAGGGGTCAATAGTTCAAATCCCGTCACACAGGAGACACCCGGCAACAACATCTGCTTCTGTTGCCATGGCAACTGCCCGCCGCTGCTGCCGCCCAGCAGATGGAGAGAGCGGAGGAAAGGCGAAGCTGGACTTTATTTTAGCGTTCAAATTGCTGCGAGTCAGCGCCGCAGTGACCCGGGGTCCTAATGGCAGGTTTTTATCAGGGTGGATGAAAACGTGGCGACCCCGGCGGCTGCGCTCCGTCGCCGTGCGGCTCTCTAGCGCTGAAAACATCTGCAGGGTTTGACAGATTCCCAACAGACTGAATACACTGTACACACACACGTATGGGTTTGAGTTCCATCTGTACTCGGCGATGCAGCTATCAAACAGATGGTCTGTTTTATTAACTCGATGACAACCCGAACACGAGCGCCAATTGATTTATTTATCGTTTGCAGGACAGCAGGACGGATGAATAAGAAATAAGGCGTGTTTGGAGCACACCAAGCGTTTCCTGCAGCGTATCTGCGCACGGAGAAAGGGAGAAACCAGCAAGGCCTTTAGCAGGAAGTCGTAAGTGAAGCTGTTCCATCAATTTTAAATGCAACTCTGAGTGTGTTTCTTATGTCAACAACCTCAACGGCGGTGGAAAGAAGCTCCCAAACCGAAAACGTCTCAGCACGGGGATAGAAAAGAGGAACGGGGGGGAGGAAGAAGAAAATAAAATACATTCAGGAACAATATTTACTCAGTCATGAACTTAATGCGACCTAATTATGTTTGTATTCCGCCTCAACACGTGTTAACCTCCGTTTAACCGCTCCACTGTAAGGCACACACTCCGCTGCTGGCTCTTTTAAAGGAACAAACACTCACACACACACATGAAGCAGGCATGAAGTGTGTGCGTGTGCGCACCGGGATGATGCCAGCTTGATTAAAAAACTAACCAAAGGACATGGAATGAAAAAGCAGAAGATTAAAGTAACAACTCAAGACACTCGCATTTTAAAAATTAAATCATTAATCAGTTTGATTTCAATATTCATTTCCCTTAAAGCCTGATTCAAACCGCTGTCGACTCACTTCTTTAACACACCGTTTGAGAGGAAATATGAGCGTCTCTCCACTGCCGAATAAATTGAGCCATTACGCAAATTAATACATAAATTGGTTGTTTGTAGTTTTTTTTTTTTTTTTTTCCATCTCCAGCCTCAGAAAACTGCGTTCAAATATAAAATTAATTCCCCCCCGCAATGTGTTTTCAAATTAACAAGAGGGTTAATGCAGGGCTATTTAAAAATGCTTTACTCAGCGTCACACTAATTCAATTTCCACGCTTCGCAACCGCAGATGGGAATAATAGCAATAATAAACGGCCGTAATAATAATAATAATAATAATAGAAAATTCAGCAATTAGGGGCTTGTTTCTGCTCCTGGCTGGCGCGATGAATTATTCATGAAATCAGAGTTAAGAAGAAGGAGAAAGAGGGGCTTGGCTGGCCCGCCGAGGAGGGACTGGTTTAAAGACGAGGAGCAGCTTCTTCCTGGACGACACACCGCCTGCTGCTGCTGCTCGGACAGGTCTGCAACAACCAGGTAAATCCTACTTATTACAACACTGACACACTGTGATTTCTTCTATTTTTTGTGGTTTGTATTTCAAAATTGCTTTTTTTTAAACTCTTGTTTTGATGTAATGAGTACTGTAGTTTATTTTAAAAACGACCTACATTTGCTGTTTTCAGAAAATGTATTGATTACCTTTAATTCATTGTATCTGCATTCAAATATTGAATCAAATGTCAGGCTTTTTCCAGGCTAATGGGATTTCTTCACGTCTTTCTCCCCCTCGGCGTCAGTAAAAAGGTGAATAAGTGAGATCATGATGGGCGTGAGTAAAGCCGCTCTGCTTCCAGCTCTCCGTCCGGCGTCTGAACCGGCGGACGGCGGGACCCAGCGGCCCCGGCCGGGCCGGGCCGGTCCCTCCGCGCGGTGCTTTCACAGTTCACAGGCATCTCGACCTAAATGCGATGTGACGGGAGAACCTTTACTGAAACAAACGGGAATATAGTATCAGGGAAGGCTGACCGAGCTGTGAACCGCCGCCCGAACACAGAGCAAATTAACATCGGCAGAAATAGCTCCACGTTTTTTGCATCGCTTCTGCGTCGGGCGGCGGGCGCACCAAGCCCCGTCGGGTCACCTCGGCCCAGAGAGGGGCTCCTCTTGGCCGGGCGCCGTTTTCCGTGGCAGGGGACCAGGTCCCGAGGTGCTTCCTGTCCTGAGGGGCCGGCCTTCCCGGGGCCCGAGCCCTCGGTCCGTCATGAGATCCCTTTCAGGACGTCTTCGGCTGACTGGAGGAGGCCAATGACGCTCCGCCCGGCCAGCCGAAGACACGCAGGGCGCACACCGCGCGGTGCGTTCAACGGACTGCAGTTGTGCAAGGTCAACTCCTCGGAGGGGCGACAGTGATGTGCAGCTGTCACGGCGAGGCCCGCCCTTCTGACGGACGGACCGTCGCCAATGAGCCGCTTTCGGTCAGATGACAGCAGTTGGGGTTTAGCCACGGTGCGTGACACACAGAGGGCAATAATCTGCTCTCAAGGCCGGGCAGGACGAACCCAGGACGACGCAGATCCAGCTTCAGACCCTCTGAGAAGCGTTCTTAGAAGACGAGGCTCCGCTGTTGGGAGCAGGTCGCCTTCCTTGGCGGCCATCAGGTTGTGTGAGTGTGTGAATGTGACCGAAACACGAAGAAGAAGAAGCTCTCTATAAGTGAAGCCCATCTATTTTTAATCAGCTGATGTAAACGGCAAAGTGAATCAGCAGGAGTGGCGTCACGCGTGTGTGTGTGTGTTTAGAAGAAGTGATGCTGCGTTGAAGCCTGACAGAAATCACACACACACACTCAGACGTCAAATAAACTAAATTAAAACTAAATCAACTAACTAAACAAAATGAAAATTTAGTTATAGTCTCAAGAATCAAACAGCTGCAGACTGGTTAAAAAAAATCATTAATACTCAAGTAAAGTGACAAAGTGTGTGTTTCAGAGAGTGTGTTGTGAAAAATATGAAGCCACTCTGCATGTCGAACCGATGTAGAACCATTCCAGCTCATCAGAAACTGCATTAGTCTATAAATAATAAGCAGCTTTATGCAAAATTAATCAAGAACTGAAGCAGAAGTGTCAAATTCACGTCAGTTCAGAGGCCAAAAAGCAGTTAAATCACACTTTAAACGTGACAAAAATGTCTAGATTTTTTCACAAAACTAACAATTGCTACCTAACATGACGACAATCTCAACCTAAAGTCAATTTTAATGACACTTTCTGGTGCAAAAAAAGGTGAAATGTCCAGAAAACTTCCCTCATATCTGCTGCTTTTGAAGCTAATGCTAGTTAGCTAGCTAGCATCACTGATACCTCAGCTATGGTCTAAGTGTCGTGTTGTGTTCACTTTGAAAATTTGTTAAAAATATCAATTCTTTCTTTGAAAATCTTTGGTTTTGGTCCACACACTTTATGTTTTACACTCTGGAATTAAAGAGTCTTGTTTAATCCCTTCAAATGTGTCTCAGTTTAGCCAGAAAATCACAGGAACTGATTTCCAAATCATTTGATCTATGGCTCTGACAAACTTTCATCTGATTTCAGCGTGAAGAAATCAGGAATCTACTCTTGTTTATCAGCATAAATAAAGTAGACAAACTCCTCCTTCCGCTGCCTTGTCATGATTAATTCCCAGTGTTTTCCTCTCACCGCCCCCCCTCACCTCCCCCGTCCCGAGGCCCATCCGGCTCTTCAGATGTGTGAACAGCTGCCGACGTGAAGCTCGAAATTTTCTGGTCGAAGATTCAGTAACACACTAAAAAAAAAACACACACACACGCACAGAAATGAAAAACTCCCGTCGACCGAATCCCCAGTGAGGACTTTTTGTTGTTTTAGGAAGACACGGCGGAGGAGCGGTGGCAGGTGGAGGAGACAGATCGCACCCCCCCTTCCTCCGGCGCTTCACAGCCCATTAGGTCGGACGGGAGCGGGGCGCTCGGCTCTCGGGCCCGGAGTGTGTAACGCGGCTGAGGGGTGGGGGGGGCGGGAAATCGGGGAGGTTTTTAAAAGCCCGTGTTGCTGAGGTGAGATGTCGTTTCCTCTCACCGCCCCAGAGCAACATGGCAGTGATATAAAAGCGAGCGCCTGCTGACGGCTGCCGGCAGCCGCGGGGCGGGCGGGTGAGGCGGAGGGTGGTGGAGGGGGGGTGGAAGAACACGCCTTTTCGCCAGCAGATTATCCAGATGTGTGCAAACAGGCCCGTTTTAGGACAATATGAAGAAACAGGAAGTGCTTTGGCTTTTTCCTCAATGTTTAATGAGCTTCGGCTCAGTCAGTCGATACAATGTTCTCCAGAATCGCTCAAAATGTGGAGGTGAAAGGTTCGTTTTAGCATTTTCTCTTCATAAAAGTTCTGAAAAAGACGTTTGTTCACACAAAGATGCTGAAAACTCAATAGTTTTCAAGAGAAAAAAAGACTAAAGATGAAATAGAGGCTTAAGAGAGGGATGACAGGAGAAACGTATTCACAGTTAACTGCCTCTGTTTTCAGGTTATTGTGATTTTTTTTCTCAGAAACAGAAAAATGCAGACATAAGGAGTGAGACTGGCTGACGAGAAGGTTTCAGTCCACCTGAGCTGGAGATATAAGAGCAGCTTTAACTGACCTTCGGGGCTTCAGCGTCCCCCCATTAGTGAATCACCACTGAGTCGCTGCTTTTTACTGTATCATCAACCTCACATCTTCCTGGGTTCAACATTTTAAAGTATTTTACACTGTTAATTATTATCAATCCTCTGAAATGATGATAAATCCTCCTGACTTTTACTCTCCATGTATGAGAGTTGATCACCTCACGTTTAAAAAAAACATAAAAATAATAGAGGAAGCTCCACAGAGTTCAGTCAGCCTTGGCCTCTGTGACCTTTACTGTGACCTTGAACCACACACACACAATGCAGGAGTGTGTGTGCCGTCATATCGTGTCAAACTTCATTTTCTTTACATCCTGCGTCCGTGGGGAAGCTTCATCCCGCTGCTGTTCGGGGGCTGCACCTCCGCACGTCTCCGGGGAAATCTGACATGTTTTCAGAGCCGCTGGTGTCTGAGGACGGAGGGAAACAACGTGACCCTTTAACACCATCTTCTCCTCCTCTGCCTTCATGAAATCAGCCTCCTCGTTTCTCCGCACCTTGGAATTATGGGAGGTGAGGAGACACCTGAGCGGCAGAGGAGCCAGACTCCGGTCCAGGGTGTGATTTAACCCCCTTCTCTCTTCACACTCCGGCCGCCGTGGCTGAAGTCGACCTCGGGTCAAGCAAGCCGCAGATCCCTTCACCTGACCCGGAGAGAGCCCGCCGCTCGCCGCCGCCGCCGGCCAGGCTTTGTGGGTCACGTCTCGCTCCCCCGGGGGAGCACGTAAACACTCGGAGAGCCGGGGCTCGGGCGCCCGGCGAGGCACACATGCGTCGCTTCCACACGTTTTCAGATTGCATTAATGAGATCATATAGCACATATAACGTGACGCTGGCGCGCTCACACAGGCGCTCGGTGATAAACAGCACATCTGACAGAACCGCCGCCATATGTCTCCGCCCCCCCACAAGTTGCTGGTACCAAAAAAAAAATAGAAAGAAGTAGAAGGAAAGCAGCTGCTGAGCAGGTTTAGAAAGTCTGATTTTTGTCAATTTTCCAACAAATGTTTTGGAAAAAAAAAGATGAGAAAAACATGCATGAAGCTTTGTTTTCCTGTTTAAGGTAAAAGGTCAAAGGTCACAGGCGCTCAGACGTGCGGATCTGCCTCAAAACGACCTTCAACCTGCCAGGCAGCATCAGGGTCGGTAGGAGGAGCCGCACAGGAAGCGGCAGAGCCCGGCGTGGGCCGTGCCAGCGGAGGTGAGGATCACGTGCTCACACACACACACACACACACACACACCGATATGACAAGTGAGAGCGACTGGTCTCACTCTCGCGGCGTCAGAGGAAGCAGCTCCTCACTGAGAGCGGCTGTGACGGGATCAGCATCGCTCTGTGTTACACCGCGTGAAAACCTGTGGGCGGAAACATCCTAACCTGAACTAACAGGAGCTTTAAGAGCAAATGTAGAAGAATTTACTGCAGCAGATGAGTGGAAATGAACTTTAATGATTGTTAGAATGTATGAATGAGTGAAATATAAACAGTACTCTTTAATAGGAAACAGTCTGACTCACAAAACTGATAGAAGAGATCAATGATGTGATGGATGCTGAAAATTGACAACATGGACCAGTTTTCAGTGTCGTTGCTTGAAAGCTGAAAAAGTTAAGACTAAAAATGTGCCATTCATCATGAAAATAGAGGGAGAGTTCTCCTTTTCCCAGCGTGCCTTCCTTTGTTGGCATTACATTGCCAAAAGAGGAATATGAGAAATGATACAGGTTAATGAAAAAGAGGAATGCGTATTTTCTGTACCATTTCAACACGCTTTTTTCTTAAAAATTCAAATGTGAATGAAATAATGATAAATTAAATACACCGTTAGATTATTTCCTGATTGTTCTCATATAACTAAGTGGAATTTAATCAGTAGTTTGTCTTTTAATGCAGACTGTCAGAACTTTTCCATCCATTCAGTCATTAAATCTTACTGAATCAACTCAGTCAGGACTTTTTCCCTTTCAGTCTGATTTCTTTGCGTTTCTTCGTAAACAGAAAACCTGCTCCTGATACGCTCTTTTGCTTCCTGAACGCTCGCTCCCCTCCGTGCTGTTGATCTTGACGTCCGCTGAACGGAGAGTTCCTCTCCCACCTCTTGAACTCCTGAACCCTTTTCATAATTAACCTGATAACGTCAACAGCGCTCGCTGTCAAGATGAAGCCAACGCTATTTTTTCCCCCCATGTCCTCCCTGAAAACCACCGTTTTCCATCGAGATGTTTCCCCCCCGGCGCCAACTTTCAAGAATCCTCCTGTTTGAACATCTGAACTGAAAGTGGAGAAAAACTCATGAAGTTGTGTGTTTCTCTTCGTTAAATGACGTTTAGGCCAGGTTCATTCACATCTGCACCCTGAAGCCTGATTGTCGTCGTGCACTTTGTGTTTTTGTTGTTTTTAATTCATGTATGCAGCACAGAATGAGCTCAACCCTGCTGCGTTTCCACTCGGGCTTTGCGAAGACGTGCGGCATTAAAAATACAGCGATCGACATGCGATACACAGGATTTGAGGCTTCATCCCTTCAGTCTTGTCAGTCCAGATGAATTTCAAAGTAACTGTTGTGATGCTGAATTATTCAAGGAGGTAATTAGGTGACTGCTCCTGCTGCTTCAAATAACTCAAGCTTTATTAAAAAAAAAAAAAAAAAACATTTCATCATATCAGATAAACCTGCTCATGCATTGTGGTATTTTGAGCATATTGGGGGGGAAAAAGGAAATCGTCAGGTGAAAAGCAGCATTTGCTGTTTGGGAATTCCTCTGCGTGCGTTTCACCTCCCACTTTACTGTTTCAGCAGGATGCGTGTGCATTAGCAAGGCCGGTATCGCCGTCCCGGCTGCATTAGCATCTTTTCTGTCACGTCATCTCCGTCGACGGGGAGCCTATCTGGGTGCGTATCGGAGGAACAATGGGTGTCGTGGAGCGCTGCCCTGCTGACGAACCGGGACAAGACGATGCTCCGTGACCTGGATAGCGGAGGACGGACCGTCACATTAGAAAGGGTCACAGTGTCAGTGGCGACGCGAGAGCGTGCGAGAGAGGGCGTAAGAGGAAATCACACACATGCAAACGCCGCCAACATGCGACGGCACGCGGGTTTCGTGTCAAGGCGTGCGCCGGCGGAGCCGTGAGTCGCTCCACGGCTGTTAAAGTGACGGAGGAGGAGGCCGAGGCAGGGCTCATGGAAATCCGACCTTGTTAATGGCGCTGCGGAGTGGCAGGTCTTCGCGGCTTTGCACACACAGTCGGAGTGTGAGTTCACACAGGAGGAGGAACCGGCGAGGTCCGGATCACAGCCGAGGCCAGGAGGGCAAACACAAAGACTTCAGAGCAGGATGATAAAATATGTGAGAATCTGCAGTTTGCAGGCTTCAGACTTAATAAAATCAGTAAGAACGACATGCGGCTTCATCAAAACTGTTTGTAAAAAGTAATCTATCTCAATACGGCTCAAGACTTGGCCCATAAGATCACTGGAGACTATTAAAAGAATTGTTCTTACTGAATGAAAACTGAACCCGAGATGTGACCAACACTTTCTTTCACACATAAAACCCAAATTTTAGACACATTCCAGGTGATTTTTTTCTCATTTCTCTAATCATTTTAAGGAATTACGTCTAAATTCAAGCACATAAAAAGCTAATGAAGACCGTTTCCTTCAGTTTTGTAGCTGTTTTATCCTGTACTTGGATAGATTTTCACTCTCTTTTCAGTCTCAGTCATTGCAACCGGCGATTTTCTCATCTCACCTGCATGGCGATCTCAGTATTGATGCTTGATCTGAAGAAGAGCCAAAAAATATGGTAAATATGCAAAAACATGGCTCATAAATGTGTTTGTCTTATTGCAATCTGGAGCAAACTGCAAAAAAAGGGCGAATAAGAAGTTCTGTGCCTTTTTAAATGTTTCTTTTGTAAATAGTCACTGGAGCGATTAGCGCTAACACTTAAGTAACATGTTGGCAAATAAAAGGCAAATGAAGGCAGAGACCTTCAGTTTGGACCGTTCGTTCTCTGAGGCGGGTGATTGGTTGGTACTTGGAGCTGCTTTTCACTCTCACTCATTTTAACCTTGAGTTTTCTCTTAAAAGTAAAGTAAATCAACCTGACCACCGACGGCAGAGCGCCGCTCTCTGACGGACAACGGCTCTAAAATACACAACAGACAAAAAGCATTGATCTCAACACTCATAAACAAGAAGAAAAAAATGTTTTTGCTGATGGATGCACTTTAGCTTTGCTCGTTACTTAATGGATTTGGCTTCACTTTTTCAGATAAAGATTTTCAGAAGATTCTCTTGGTTTCATTTCATTGTTTATTATATCTTTCACCCTTCACCGGGTGGACGCAGCCTCTCTTTCTCACAAGTTTGATTTCAGAGAGATTCTTCATCTTTTTTTTTTTTTACTTAATTGCCACAATGATGGCAAATAAGTGCAGTGACTCAGAGAAAAACAGTTTTTCAAACTATCTGCCATCTTCCTAAAATGACTTGACATGATCTTACTACGGACTATAATGTGAACCTCATTCCAGATTCCTGTACGAGAAGCTGAACGGCACCACGGTGGTTTGAGTCCACCATGTTTAATCCAGAACATCTGCTTTATTCCAGCGACGAACGAAAATTAGAGGATGAATTTCATGACACCGTAATGAGAGGAGACTCTGGGCTTGAAAGACGAGACGACCAACATGTGTGTCCTCTCCGTTTCTCTCCTCGGTCGGGCCACAGTCGATCATCTCGCCTGGTAAAACTCGCCCTTCCTGGCCTCTCATCTCCTTTTCTCACTATCGCAGCCCTTTTATCTCTCTCTCCTCCGCCTCTGGTCATTTCTGCCAAGCTGTGAAGGCTGAGAGGGACGCGTCCACGGGGCGTGGAGGAAAAACAGATCAGGCTTGAGATCATGGGAAGGTGTGATGGCGGCGTGTCTGCTGGGACCTGAGGGATGTGAACTCCCACTGTGGGGAAAAATCAGCCTGTAAAACTCTAAATATTCACATTTTGAATATTGTGACATAAAATGTAAAAGAGAGTTGCAATTAATTTATCTCATTGCCATTTGATCTGATAGCCCTGAGTGGAAAACCCTGCTCCTTGGGCTCTCATGCTAACCCCTCTCCGCCCGCCGCCTCCGCCCTCGCCCCCGCGAACAGGCTCTGCTAGAGCGCAGCGCCTCGGCGCAGCGGTGCTGAGGGAGGTCGCCGTGCGGTCACTGCGTAAAGCCCGGTCGCATTGTGACTCCGAGCTGCAGAATGTGCCATGGTGCATTAGCACGCTGCCGCCTGGCTGAGCACGAGGCCGAGAGAGGGAGAGCGCGAGAGAGAGAGAGAGAGAGAGAGAGGGGAGGAGGAGGAGCTAAGATGGCGAGCTGGAAGAGGGGAGGGGAAAGGAGAAGAGGAGGAGGAGGAGGAGGGAAAGCGAGGGCATCAGCGCACTTACACAAGCAGAGTTCAGAAGCCCCGGGGGCACGAGTCCTTGTAAGGTGGCTCATCAAATATGAAGGTACACGGAGAGTGTGTGTTCACTCCGGTATCTACTCCTCATCTTCTCCCTCGCTTTGTTTTTTCCTCTCGCCATCTCTCCGTCCCGCGCTCTCGCTTTATCCCCTTCCTCTCCGCCGCCGTTTCCCTCAAATCCTCTCATGATCTTCCTTTTATAGTTCAGACCGTCTCTCCTCTGTGATCTGAACCTTTCATTAGGATTTTTTTCGCCTCGACTCAACTTCAGCCTGCCGTTTCACTCGGTCAGGAGGAGCGATGTAACAGAAACCGGTGAAAACAGACGGGGCCGATGGAGGAGCTCGCCGCGGGGGCTGCTGGGATATCAGCTCGTTTTCATCCGCGCCCTAAGCAGGTTTCGGCAGCTCCGATCAGCCCGCTGCTAATCTGCACAGCACCGACTAGGCGAATTGCAGTTAATGCTCACACACACACACACACACACAAACACAAACACACATCATATCATGCACAAGTTCCACTTTCTTTTTCTAATTTAGGGGATGATTATTTTAGAGTGTGTGAACGGTGGGAAAATTCATGAAAACAGCTCACATCTAAATCTCCTGGATTAGGTGGAAACGCGCTTTCAAAGTGGAGCAGCGTGCGACAGTCAAGCGCACGCAGCCCGCTGTCATCCGTCACAGGGAGGAGGTCATGTTGGGGGTTGACGTCCAGGGACTGGCGCTGAAAGTCAAACATGAAAGAGCTCTACACCGACGGCTCCGCACAACCTCCGAGTGGTGACCGAGGTCAGGGGAAGCCAGCGAGGCCACAGCGGGGCCGTGCAGCGCTCTCACCATCAACCCTGAGCATGCACGCACGCACACACACACACACACACACACAAATACTAGTATGCGTTCATTCTTTATGCACACTCACACACACACATCTGCGTCACAAAAAAGTAGCCACAAGCTGCAATGCTGTGTTATGACAAAGGCAGCAGCTCTGGGGGCCGCGGCTCGCAGTGGGACGCCGGCGGCTCCCGACCCGCCCTTGACCCGACATCGATCACTTTGACAGACACTGACAAATGAAGAAGAAACAAATAAGTTGGTGGATTGATGACTATGAGAGCAAGGTGGATGTACAATGCAAAAAAAAAAGCTCAATCAGCAACATAAATGTGGTTAAGTGATTTTAAAAAAGCAAGTATTAGTTTGATGTTCTTTAGAATAAACTTGGATCAGTATATAGTGGCTTTCCATGGGGTGACCTTCAAAAGGTCAAATTTTTTTTTTAAAAAAAAGCTAAGTTTTCAATGGCATTAACAGCTTCTTCTTATCTACTCAGTGGAGATCGTAATGCTTTGGTAAGAGTAGCTGACAGGACGTAACAGTCACGTTTTGGAGATGTTGACTCAAGATCTCTGTCGCTGCCGTTGTTCATGAAAAACAAATAATTTATTGACACAAAGGGAAACCAGACACCCTAAGTGTTCAAGTTCAAGAGGTGCAAAGTCCACAAAAAGACAGGCAGTGACGCATTAAGGGAGCAGAAACAGACTGGCAGCAAGAGCAGACAAGAAAAGCCCATTTTACACCCCGACCAGCAGGTGACGGCAATCAGTCAATCAGGCACAGGTGAAACACATCAGGGCAGCAATCAGACACAGGAGGGACGTCAATGAGCCAGAAACCACAGTTTGGTCACAATTTACAAATAGCTAGATATTTAGAAAACATATATTTCACCAGCCATGTTTCCAAAAACAGCCATTATTCACACTAGATCATTAAAAGATAAAAAAATACTTCATTTACATGAATTCACACGAAAACCTTGTGAAAACGATCTGTAAACCTAACATGTTTACATTATGCAATAACTATATATAGAATGTAATCAAAACAATACATACAGAAAAATAAAATATCTATAGTGAACTATTTTATATTTTTTAATATTATTGCTGATGAGCAAACATTTGTAGCTACTAAACAGAAACATCTAAAAAGTGTGTCTGAAGAGAGAAAAAGAGCTGTCATATCAAAATTATGATAAGAAAAAAATATGAAGTGTTCATAATGCCAGGGTGCATCATTTCAAAGGTTAGTAATGAGCACTTTTAATATTATTATGTTGAAGGTGATTATTTTATCAATTTTGCGGCGCCCCCTGGAGGCCACTGTACCGTTAGCATGTGTCTTTATTACTTAATGGGCCTGCCAGCTCTGAATTTCACTGTAACTGTCACCAGTAAGTAAGGACTTCAAATCCTGCCAAAACCTCACAAACACACAAAACATGTTTTACTCACACAAAACAGTTCATAAACAAAACTCGGTGAAGTTTGCATATACAAAACATCCTTCACAAAGTAGTGCATTTGCTTTCGCAAATAAGAAACATAACTGATCAAATAAATCCACGATGTGTCAGAAACAAACATGTTTTAGACCTACAAAGAAACGTATTTCTTCAATTACAGCAAAATATTTTTCAAGTGCAAAGTAAAGTCTTTCAAATGGAAAAAAAAAATCCTCAAGTTAAAAAAGAAAAGGTGGCAAAGCAGCATCTCCTGCTGGCGACCTTGTGTAAAGATTTCTTTGAGGAAAAAAAAAATCGTCTTGCAGCCTTAAACTGAATCAATGGCGCCACCTGCTGCTGTGGAGGGCAAATTGCAGGGCATATCTTTTTGGTTGTCCGTTCACACATCAAGGCTGCTCGGAGCCACTGAAAACACAAGTTTTTGGCTTCAAAGGTGGAACTTTTGGAAAACGCTCCAACTCTGTTTCCGTGTAAATTGGGGATAACGCCACTTTTTGAAAACATTACAGCTCTGTCTCCATGGAAAAAGGAAAAAACACATTTCTGAAATGCTGCTACTACACATGTGCACCGCAGCCGTAGCAAATAGTCGTTCTGCTCATGCTCAGTAGATGGAAAATAAGAACAATGTCTTCCTCCAGACTGTCATGATTCCTGGTCCAGATTCCTCTAGTTTTACAGTTGACCTTCACTGTAGCAACAATCCAACTTGTTCTTCTGTCCAAACAAATGTCCACCAACTTGTCATTGTCATTGTGCATAGTGTATTTTTCTCTGTGCATTGTGTGTGTGGTTTCATTCCAAAAACAACCAACAGCACCCACTAGTGGCCTGGTATGGTCACTACATCATTTTGAGCATTTCTACCATTGCAGTGAAAACATTGTTTTCAAAACGTTGCCGTGTAAACGCAAAACTTTTCAGAAATGAAAATGCATAAATGATGCATTTTCACTTGAAACACTGGCATGCAAACGGGGCATACGTTTCTTCAATGTTTATCTTTAAATGTCACTCTTGCATCTGAAAATAACACCAATAAACTAGTTATTAATTCCTCATCATTTGTCTGATGAGTCTTTATACTTTCTGTATTCTGAGTTTCTTCTATAAAAACGAAAAATATTTGATCATTATTAATATTGGACCCTATCACTTCAAAAATGTCCTCCTTTTTTTTTTTTAACTCCTGATATCTTTTGAATCAATGAAAGGTATTTCCATCAGAAACATCATGAAAACAGCTCACAGTTTTTGACGGCACACACCACATGAGTCCACAGAAGTGTAGTCCATCACGTTCAGTTCAGTCGGGGGTCAAACGGTCAATAGCAGTGATCGGGGAGGCCCGCTGCCCGATGAGCCTATCGACGCTTCGGCCCCACACAGACATGGAGAATATACTGTAACTGTTCCCATTCATACAGAGGCCCGGCTGCAGAGGCGATCTGAGGCCTCGGCTGCATCGGCAGGATCGATCTGCTTGACTGCGACCGGGCGCGACCGGGCAATCCTAATGCACCATCAATATGAGCGCATGGGGGGGATGTGTGTGTGGAGCTGAGGGCTCTGCATCAGGGATGGCAGTATCTATTTCTCCCGTGCCTCCAGCCACTCTGCTGCCTTTATCTGTCACAAGCGATTACACGGACTCAGAAAATTACAAGTGCTATTGAACGTGCTGAAGAAACTGGGCTTTTATCCAAGAGGAGGAGGATTATGATTCACCATAGGAATAAATACATAGACGCTGCAAGGGTTGCTGGATTGGCTCCTCATTGCCATATTGAACTGATTTTCTGTGTGCAATATGGAAAAGAGAGTTAAGCAATTCAATTTTTACATCAATAAATGGAAGCCTTTCACTGTATCAACCTATAAAATTATTATTTGAACTTTTCACCAATCATTGACTTTATTATTTATTATATTGTCAAATACATGTGATCAACATATAGTGTTTATTTACAGTCAGGCCTTTATATTGTTATGTCATTCACTGTATACTAAACTTTCAACTACTACTATCACTACATTCCATGTTGTAACATTACAAGGGTTTTTCACGCACTACATATTATCTTTTTCTCCTCCAGAGGGAATATTATTTTTCATATATAACATAAAGTAAAAAAAACAAAAAGAAGTTTTATCTATAACCGTGTTGAAATAAATTATAATAAATAAATTATTGATGTTCAGTTATGAAAAATATTGCTCAGTTGCTTTTCTTTTCAGTTCAAGGATAACATTTGCTTTAGGCAGTAAAAAAATAGAGGTCAGACTTTCCATGCTTCAGAAACGCTTCTTTTTCATGTGACCGGTCCAATATGGCGGACGCGTTCACGTATGACGTCACAACGGTTTGCTACATTTCCTGGTTACCACTTTTACATGGCAACCATGGAGCCTGTCAACAAAACTAGGAAAAAAAGGCCGAAAAAACGAAAAAATCGGTAAATAATTTTCGTAATTGTGAATATAATCCTGTTAAATCCTGAAGTATTTTTCGTCATAGCTTACCTTTTCCAGCTGCAGTTGATCCAGATGCGTTTCTTTGCAGGACGGCTTTTACCGGCGGAGCTCCGCCCGGCTGCAGCGGCAGGACGTCCCCGGCTGAGGCTGCGGTGACGCCGGCCTCAGCATCGACGGAGGCCCGGGACACAGAGGTCAGTGAGGGGAGTACGAAACCCACCAGGGGAACATTTACACAGCGGAAAGACCGGGCGGGCAAGCTGGAAATGCATCTTTTCGTTACTTTGCAACTCTTCTATATAGATATTTAATAATGTATTGCGTCACTGGAGCTTAATAATGATAATAATAATAATAATAATAATAATAATAATAATAACAATAACAAATCGTTTCACACATATCAAAACATACACAGATATATAAGTGAAATCCATTCAAAAAAAGAAAAAGCCCTCATGGCCCACTCTGCCCTCCAGGCTCACTCGGCGCTCCTCAGGGCCTGTCTTTCTGGAAACCAGGCTACCGATCAGTTCCTGGTGCAGTGGAGCGAAGTCGGGGTCAATGACTTGGATTTTCTGGGTCAGCGACCCCTTCACGCGGTCCTGTCCTCCCAGAGCGCCGCCACTGCCACAACCTGCCTCAGATACCTGCTGGAGCGCGGCGCCACTGTCAACACGTAGGCACCTGTTATCTACTTGTGTTTTGAGCTTTGTGTTAGTTGGATTCCCAACTGAATTTCTTGGATAATCAGGTTGTGTTTAGCAATGGTTCAAACTGAAGTTAATGCGGATCAGGCCTTGTTCCCCAGTACCACAGACTCGGGGCAGACCCCGCTGCACGTCGCTGCCTCTGAAGACCTCCTCGACTGTGTAAAGGTCCTGGTGGATGCCGGAGCAGATGTTTTGGCACGAGACAACACGGGACAGACGCCCTTTGACCTGGCCTGCTCCTGGAAGGTAGCAAGGTATCAGAGGAGAACAGGCAGCTCACATCAGCGACTGAAAAACCTGTGCTTTGGTAAAGAGGCATCTTGCTTTTGACAGGTTTCTGAAACACTGCATGTGGTACGAAGAGAAGAAAAGGAAGGAGATGGAAGAGCGTCAGGCGGTTCAGGAACTTCCCGCCTCGCCCCACAGGCTCGCCGCCCCTCAGGACTTTCAGCCTCGGGACATCCGGAACGTCCAGCGTCTTCGACGCCCCCAGGGGAAGAGCACCTCCCCCTGGACAGAGGTGGCCGAGCACCTGGGGGTGGAGGAGCCTCCAGAAGACGCTCAGATCGGCGAGCAGCAGCCACCGCTTTAAACCCTGTTCACGTGCCTCACGGAGCAGGTCCTGCGATTCTGCGTCGTGGTCGTTAATGGGGAGACTTGGGAACCCGGTGATCAACCGGTCTCGGCTTCAAGGTGACAAAATTAATAAGGCGACGGCGCTGCAGTCAGAGGTGAGGGAGAGGTGAGAAAACCTCGGCCAACTGGGTCACCCGTCACAGATGGATCCCTGCACTCTCCGTGATCCCCCCCGGGGGACCGAGCCGGGGCCCAGGTGAGGGCCTGTCAGCCGCATGCGAGTGTGAAGCGTGAGCCGCGGCCTGTCAGCTCGGTGCCGACCACTCATGTGTGTGTGTGTGTGTGTGTGTGTGTTTATTGTGGGTTTTGTCTTTTTCCTTTACTTCATGAAGCACTTCACACCTCAGTGGAGGTCAAAGTGCATGCTCGCTTCAACCCGGCGCGTTCTCCCGAACCACATGGGACCGCGCGGCATAACGCCATCAAACATCACACACACACATACACACACACATATTGAAAAACCAATAGCGCTGCCAATCCCATTTTTTTTCTTCTTAAAAAAAAAAAAAAAATCATCCCAAAAGTTATTTCAACAAAATCGCTTTATTACGGTCGTGTGCACGCCAGCCTACGATGAATCGCACCGAGTAATTGTTAAAAAGAATTTCAGCCTTTTTAATGTTTCTTTTACAAAAAAAAAAACCGCTTCGAGCAGCTTTTGTCCCCAACACCTGTGAGCTTAAAAAAAAAAAAAGAAGAATTCATTGCACAGGTTTCGATCGTCAGAAGTCTTTACGTTTGCCTTTGATGTCAGGTTTAGTCGTGAATAGACGTTAAAAAAAAAACAAAATCACTTTATTTATTACTACGAACTCTTAAAAACAGTCCAAAAAGAAAAAAAACAGAGGCAGGCTGTCACAGCACGGCGCTGGTGATTGATGGAGCCGATGAAAACAAACTCCGTCCCTCGGTTCGGTGTTTTTCCTCCGGGAGAGACGCCATGTTTCAGGAGCGTGTGGTAAACTTTTCCTCGGCCTCTCTCCGCCAAAAAAAACCAAAAAAAAAACGACACTTCTGCTTCCTTCAACTTTAAAAAATTGCCCCGTTCACAGTTAAAATCCGAAGAATTTACGTGGTGATCTGTGGCATTTTGCACTCTTTCCTACACTGTCATGTGTCCCCGATGAACTATGTGCATCTAAACAGAGAAGGTGTGAGACCGACTGCACACACACTCACACTCACACACACTCACGCACACAGACGACCGCTCCCAAGACAGAAAACAGACGACCGCTCGTCTGCCCCGGTCCACACTTACAGGTATTTGGTGGTTGTTAATATCAAACCCCGCACACACATTTAAATACTAAAGCTTTAAAAAAAAAAAAAAAAAAAAACATGGAGTCCAACATGAGCGACGGGAAAGCTACGGATCAGATCCCCGCGGGCGGGGGGGCTCTGGGGGGGGCGTCGTTGGCAGTCAGTACAGACAGAAAGAAAGCGACAGACAGACAGACGTGGCCTGTGTAAACTCTGTGGCTCGTCCAGCAGGAAGCTCGTCTCTATTGGTTGGTCCGTCTTCTCTGTGTGCTTCTCTTTCCCTTTTGGCCGCCGCGTCTTCCCGGAAAAACGATTTTCCTCCGACCTTTCTTGCTTCTCGCCTCCCCTTCCATCTCGGGCACGTACACACACGCACACACACATACACACACACACACACACACTCACAAACCGCTGACCACCCCCCGAGGCAGCGCTCAGTACATTTTCTGCCGGCTGGGCAGCACCGCCTCTTTCAGGAAGGAGAAGACCAGGAGGATCCCCGACCTCTTCCCCCTCTTGCCCTTGGTGAAGTAATTAGATACAACGTCGTCTGAAAAACAGGAGCAGAAGAAGTAAATCAGACCACAGAGAAGGATCCAGTCTGAAAACACTAGCGCCCAACGTGGGGCTCGAACCCACGACCCTGAGATTAAGAGTCTCATGCTCTACCGACTGAGCTAGCCGGGCTACAGACACTACACCATCAATCACTATCATCACTCAGCAATACTGCAGGTAACTCTAGAAGCACATACAAGCTCCCTTTACAGATCAGCTTTAAAAAAAGAGCCAGCCGTCTGGTTCTCACCTCCCTGCTGCACCGTGGAGGGAAGCACGTTTTCTCCCGCCGACAGCGACACGAAGAAGGCGAAGGGGATCACCCACAGGCAGATGGTGAAGTATGCCAGCACCTGCGGGCATCGGGGACAGGAGAGGCCGTCAGGGAGGGTCGGCGACTCGACGAGGGGGCGCCACTCTGACGGGAAATTACCTCCGAGAAGGGATAATACTCTTGAGCAAAGTACTGGAAGGCCATGTAATGGTTCACCACCACCAACACTGTGGGGGGGACGACAGAGAAAGAAACAACAAACAATGAGAAAAAAATACTGTTTGCATTCAAATCTAACAGGAGAGTGTATTTACCGCAGGAGAGGATGAAGTTTGGGGAGCTGAGCAGGATGTACGGGAAGGTCTGCAGGAGGCCGAAGTACACCAGGTTTGTGAAGAGGCCCACCCCCACCATGAACATCGGGAAGCCTTCAAAGACGTAGAGGCCCGCCAGCACGACTGTGGAGAACTGGACACACACACACGGTGACGCAGCCGCACCGAAAGACGCAGGCCTTCCAGCGAGCGAGGGCTCGGCCACTCACCAGGATCATGTACTTTATTATTCGGCTGGTGGCCACTGTGTATTCTTCTATTAGTTCGGCCAAGTAGTACAGGCCAGCAGCTGGACGCCGACAGAGGACAGAAACAAACACAAAGAAGATTCATTGTTACCGTAGCTGGAAACGAACACAGCTGTGAGGGTCACAGTAGTTTTTATGATCATACTAATTCCAGGAAACATTTTTTAATCCCATTAAAATGAATTTTACAGCCTGTTTCCACTAAAAGGTTACAATTTTATGATTCCTTCTTTGCTTTCATTGGAAGCAGGAAGGGAAATAATGTTTTTACATGTCGTAGCTTCTGCATATCTTTTTTAATCCTTCCACAAAGTCATAACATTCGTGATTAAATACTGACACTGAGCAAGGAACGGCATGTTTTCTCCCCTTTCTTTAGCAAAACACAACATGTTTACCCTGAAAATAAGAACAAAGTCCTTGTCTTGTGACAAACGCTCCAGGCTGTGGCCCATTTCCAGAAAAGTTTTCAGTATAATAAATCGTGTTTATCAGTACTAACTTGAGGACAACTTTTCTTCAGATGTCAGACACAACTATTATTTCTAACACCTGAAGTGATCTGATTATAGTTAGGAAACTTTTTGAAGATAAATCAGTCACGCACTCATTTTGTTGTAGTCTGAAAATTGTAATTTGTCTGAGATACATCATTTAACCTCTATAGAAGGAGCTATAAAAACACAATTTGATAAACTGAATACCAGCTAAGATAAGACGGGTAAAAGCCAACACTTTTCAACAACAGAAGCATCACTGAACAGAGACCAGCACGTTTAAACTACTGTAGAAATCCAACACACGAGTCATGAATGTGTTTATGTTCAAGTTAAGATATCTGGATGAATCCTCCTGAAAGGACACACACACTCAGCTCTCACACACACAAACTTATAACTAATCCCTGCTGATATATCATCCCTGGTCCAGTTCCTTGACTCTCGGCATGTCGACACATCCCGAGTTCACTGAGCAACACTGTGCTGCAGACACAACCGCTTTCCCACAGAAACAGTTTGACTGATTCTATTTGTGGTGTAGTTTCCATGTTTTTATGTTAGGGAGGACGAACTTTTCCACAATCTGAGGATCGTTCTCGCAGCTGTTATGACTCCTATTTTTAACAGTGAAAAGTCAAGTTTGGATATACTGAGCAGGTACATTTGGTCCTCTAGAAGATGTTATTACAGTAACTGTTTCTATTTAATCCAACAGTTCACTATGTGTCCCAGAGGAAGGTTTGGGAAGTTTACATTTCCAGATTGCAAGAATAACTGTTATATTCCTGATATTTCTAATGCTGTATGTCAGTTATCCAAATACTGGTTATCAGTAAAAAGTGGCTAAATATAACACACTTTCCCTTTGCTTACCTCCAGCATTTCCCAGTGTTTGATAAAAATGTTTCCCACTTTTTCTTGCTCAGTTTACACCCCAGATCCCTCTGATATGCAACTTCTTTAGTGTGAGAACGTTTCTGGTAGCCCCACGTAGGAGAGCGGTCATGGAGGGCCTGTTTATCCTTACTGTCTCCCTGGTTCAAGGGTCCGTTTACGCAGCGGCGATTTCAAGTGAAAACGCAAAACTTTCAATGCATTCTGGGTATCTGTTTACATGACAACTGTGTTCGGAGCCACTTTAAACAACTTTGTCAGAATGGCTCCCAAGGTGGAACTTTTCAAAAATGGTGGAAGCGCTGCCTTGTTAATAATTGTTAACACTGATTTAATGCTTTATAAAGTTATTAATAAGCTTGTCATTTCTGATCAAGTGTGCCACTGTGAGGTGGGATACAACACATACAGGACTGGGACTCTTCAGACGCAGAGTTTGAGACCCCTGATCGAGGATGTGCGTTTGCTTTCCAAACAAAATTGTGTTATCACTTCAGCAAAAACCTAAACACTCTGGACCATGATTATTTATTTTGCCAGGAAATTGTCATTTTCCCAGTGTTCATATTAGAATTATGCCACATCACTTGACAATTGAGTCACACTTCATACACAACAGTACAATACACACACAGAGTGAGGGACACGCCTCATGAACAGCTGCAGCAGGTATTACGTGACCAGGTGACTGTCAACGTGTACACTCACACAACTTTCACCAACAACTTTAACGAAGCAAAACGTCCTGTTTGCACGTGGAGCATAAATAAACAGACTAACCTACCACAACATACAGTGTAAACAAACGTACAGTAACAACCGTAAACAAGGTGACAGAGCATAGTTCAAGTTAGCTCGCGAGCTGCACCCGCGTACCAAAGTCTAGTCGTATCTTGATCAGTCAGGGTTTAATGCAGTGATCAGACAGAAAGTCTGAGTGTGCCAGATTAATCAGTCGTGATAAACGCTGCAGCATAAGTTATAGATAAGATAAAAGCTGAATAGCTAACCATTAGAAAATCTGCTCCAACACGAAAAACCTGCTGAAAAAACAGTTTAAATCCCAACCATGGGCACAGTAAATCTCACGTTTTACGATTAAACATACTGTATAAAGTTAGTAATATTGTAATGACAGAAGAGTCTGTAAAACAAGTTCAGCTCATTTAGCTGTGATGCACCCATAAAGCTAGCTAAAAGCACTCCGGTAACAGAGCACGAATAGCTCATTTCAATTCGACAATCGTCTTAACTGGTACATATCTAGTTAACCTGTGGATCGCAACAATGTGAAGTTGTTTATTAAAAGAGATTTCCGTCCATGTTTATTAGCGCTAACTTCGTCCGCTAGCGTGAGCGGGTGCTAACACAGCTAGCCGCTCCGAGATTTTCCACGAGCCCACTCACCTATCGCGAGAGTGACGAATGATATCTGGATGACCAACGACAGCCAGCTTAGTAAATAAATAAACCACATCTCTATGCATATGCGACAGACACGCACACAAAAAAATAAGAAAGTAAAACGGGCGACAGCTAGCTGGCGGCTAGCTAGCGCTGGTCAAAGTTCCTCCCCTCTGTGCGTCTCCGGAGCAGCAAAGAAGGACCGCGAGCCCGGGAGAAAGGTCTGGCTGTGGCTGCAGCGCCCCCTCTGGTCGGAGGGGGAAGTGCACCCGCAGCCATTCAGGCACCAGGCTTTACAGGGAAATTAATGAAATTCATTCAAACAAAGCCATTAAGAATCATGATCTTGATCAAATAAAGCAATAAGTAAAGAATGCTTCAAAACATAAAGATAATAGATAATGAAATCATTTGTTTGATGGAAAACCTGATTAAATAATTGTGTTTATAGGCCTGATTTAAAAGAAGAGTGTGTCACGTGCTTCAGTTTTGCTTCTTCTGACTCTGGGAACACTTAGTGAACCTTTCTCTGAGACCCTCAGACGTCTGGAGATTTTATATTCTACAAACAAATCTGACATGTATTCAGGCCCAAGACCATTCAAAAATATTTTTCACTGAGAAGTAGGATTTCAAAGTGAATCGTTAGACACACAGTCAGTCAGTCCAGAGACTGTAAAGCTGTGTGAGTCTGAATGCTGCTAAATGAATATTTTGCCTTACCTTACCTCCACCAGAAAACCATTGCATGCACAGGAGAACATGTAAACCTGACCCAAACTCGAAATATTCTTTATTAGTGATGGTTAACGCATATATCTTAATGTGAGAATATCTCGGCTTTGATCCGCGGCTGGAGAGCCTTTTTATGTTGTCTCGTCCAACAGCATAAATACATGCATTCGTGGTACTCTAAATTGCTCTGTGATGAACTGCTGTCTCGTCCAGGTGTAATTTTTAGACACGTTTTATGGCCAGAACCCTCCTAAATTTCTTCCACTCTGAAATGCACTCTGCATTATTATCATTTTACACCTTTTGTTGAGCGGCGTTTGATTCGGGAAACTCCCAGTAAACACAGGGTTTGATGAGAAGTGGGCTAAGAGGCAGTCATCCTCACGGCTTCAGCTCGACACTCAGAGGCTCTCTCACCTGAAAACAGACGGCTGTAGAAAACATTGCCTTTTCACTGCAGCGTGTTTATCTCCTTGCTTTATAGGTGAAGTCAGATGTCAATGCTGTTTACTCAGAGCGCCGCTACGTTTCTCTCATATTCATAATTTCTCCACAATGAGCGTGATCTACCAATACCGAGGGCTCTGGAGGTCAAGGAAACATGCAAAGAGAGGAAGAGGAAGATAAAATGACACTATATGAGGGTGCTGTTCTTGTGTAAAGTCATTACAGCACATTTACTATCAGCAGTATCTTTAATATCACCTCTATTTCTGCTACTGGCTTTTATGTGCATGGATTCAATAGCGGCGAGGGTGCAGCAGCCATTACTACAGCTCCAAAGCCAACACCTTCAAAACTGAGGAGGAAAACAATAAAAAATGTATGTCTGGGAGTGAAAAGGCAGGCCTTCTAGTAAAGAGCTAAATGAAGTAAATATATAATATGAAACGGTGTGAAGGCAGTAAAATGGTGTCGGAGTCAAAGGTGAGAGTAAATTCATCTTCTTCAGTGCTTTTAACAAAGGTGGATGGGCAGCGGGACGGCGCGGCGCCGGGGTGCGTGCGCCCGCTCATGCATGCAATGCGCACGCATACGGCGGGATCCGTGTGGAGGTGAGAAAACAAAAGGCGACCGGCTGCATCGGGGAGGGAGGCCACAGATCACCTGAGGCTCTTAGCTCAACAACACCTCTGGGTTTGGGCTGCCACAGCTTTTAATGTGCCTAAATAAATGGCAGCCCCCCCCCCCCCCCCCCCCCCCCCCCCCCCACCTCCATGGTTCTACTGCAGCATCCAGACACCTCAGGAGAGGGGAGTGCCAGTATATTCATCCAAGTGTTTTTTTAATGGCTCTGGCTCTTTTTTTTTTCATACTTTCTGTATCATAAAAAAAAAACCTGTAACTTGCACTTAGATCAGCTGGAACGGCGGCTTCCCCCAGAAGAAAGACGATGGCCATTAAATACGGCTGAAAGAGCTCCATTTCCATTCGCGCGTGCAACAAGTGCCGGCTTTTTCACGGAGCGGGGTTAAAAGGCATCTTTAAAAAGCTGCTCTTCTTTGTTTTTCCTCCAGCCATAAATATCAGAGGCGATGTTTGTTTGCCACATATTCGTCCCATCTGCCACACTCAGGAGGATCAAACATTCATTAAAAGCTCCTTTCAGACATCGAGGCAATTACAGCTCAGAGCTTTGTTTGACCTTTACGGCACAGATCGAGATCAATCCGTTACTCCTGCAGACCAGATGGACAGTGTGTGAGAGTGATTGCAGTACACACACACACACTGATAGTTTTCTGCAATCTGAATGGATTCATCGGGTATTTTCTACATCGATGCGGCTGCAGGTGAGCCCAGCTGACGGTCCACTTATAGTCGTTAGGATTGTTGAGAAACCCCAGATGTGCACAGAGAGAACATGCAAACTGCATATAGAAAGGATAAACAGACCCAGACTGAGCTGAGAGATCAAACCACTCCGCCACTGTGCAGCCCAAGCAACTAGAGACAGGCACAGCTGTATTTCTTCTCCTTTAAAAATGCTGTAAGGTAATGATTCTGAAGGGAATTAAGCTTAAAACTTGCTATAATCAAAAAAAAAAAAAAACATAGTTTGCATCCTCCCAGTTTCCTAGTTACTGTATGTATTTTTTAACATTATTGGTTGCATTCTTTACATTTTGGGAATTCCTTCAACTATATAATAACTTACAGTATATTATAGGTAAAATGTTGTGATGGTAATGAATCAATGTTTTACATCATATCACTGGCCGGTGCTCATGGTGAGATGTAACCTAAAAAAATAGCTCTAATAAGTGTTGTATTTACTGTGTGAACAAAGAACATTTCTGATTTCCATCCATCATCCATCCATCCATCCATACTCCATCATCTATCAATCCATCCATTCATCCATCCAACCATTCCTCTGTTCAGCCATCCATCATCCATCCATCCATCCATCCATCCATCCATCATTCATCCATCATCCATCCATCCATCCATCATTATCCATCCATACTCCATCATCCATCCATTCATCCATAATCCATTATCCACCCATCCATCCATCCATCCAACCATTCGTCTGTTCAGCCATCCATCCATCCATACTCCATCATCCATCCATCATCCATCTATTCATCCATAATCCATCATCCATCATCCATCCATCCATACTCCATCCATCCATTCATACTCCATCCATCCATCCATCCATCCTCCATCATCCATCCATCAACATCCATCCATCCATCCAACATTCGTCCATCCATCCATCCATCATCCATCCATCCATCCATCCATCATCCATCCATCCATCCATCCATCCATCCATCCATCCATCCATCCATCCTCCATCCATCCATCCATCATCCATCCATCAACATCATCCATCCATCCATCCATCCATCCATCCATCCAACATTCGTCCATCCATCCATCCATCCATCATCCATCCATCCATCCATCCAACGTTCGTCCATCCTTCCATCCATCATCCATCCATGTCACTCGCATCTTCCTCCAGATCTTCAGGACCAGCTGAACATTAAAATCTGTCCATTGCTTCTCTGGACTCTGTTCATCGGTCACTCTAACACAACGGAGTTGATATTTAACACACAGAGAGCCTCTACTGAGTCTCACTGATAATAAAGTGTTAGTTTACATATTGACGATCAGACACAGATGTATAGGACACTGGACTTCAATCCACTTTATGAAGGTTCTTATAAAAGTAAAAACAAACCTCAGTAACAGTAAGATTTATATGAATGACTTCTTATGATTTAAAGACAAAGTGAAACAAAACACTCAGACGTCCTACAGTCTGATCAAACCCTCTTTGGTTCAGCGTCATTAAAAAGTGCAGCTGCTCCTCTGGCGGCCCTCACATGTCGCCCATCACCAGCGCCGACGCTCGGATGCGAGAGTCCCTCTTCTCCCGGTTCTGCTTGAGCCTGCGGAGCACGGGGGCGCCGCCACCCGCTCCCACCCAGGACACGTCCGCCGCCGCCGCCGCCGGGGCCGGGGCCGGGGCCGGGGCCGGCTGCTCCCCGGGCTGAGAGTCTGGACAACACATCGCCACAGGGAGGTCATGAAATAAAAACCTGGATTCTGCTTTTCTAAAGCCAGATGTTATAGAAACAGCTTTGGGATATAACTCCTCTGGTGAGTGTATTTTCCCTCAAAGGATGACATTTATCCCCCCCTGCATGGTAATTAGAGCTCCTTCACCAGCAGACCTGACAAAACACATCAAATAAATGTATTTAAAAAGCTAAAGCAGAGGATTAAGTTTAAACACACCGTTTATTTCACCCTAAGGAGTGCATTTTGATTAAAGTCAAGCGCTGCTATATTTTAAAGATATAATATATCGCTGTCAGTGATGTGTTTTAATAATATTTACATTGCTTTTTAATCAGAATTAAAGAAAACCCTGTGTGTGCACCCTGCCTGGTGTGTGTACCCAGAGGTGTGTGTACCCTGCGTTGGAGCCGTGGAGGTCCGGTCCTGGTTCTCCCCCATCACCCTCCTCCTCCTCTGCAGCACGCTCAGCAGCTCGGCCTCCCCGACGTTCGGCCCCGCCCCCCTGGGCGGCGCCCGGCGGTGGCGCTGGTGCTTCATGCTGTCCTGGTGTGTCATGAAGGAAACAGATCACGGCGTCGGTCGAGGCCGGCTTCATTTCATGTGTGTGTTTTTCGCTTGAGAGCGACGGTTACCAGCATTCCTTTCAGCTCCAGCACGGCTGACTTTCTGTTTTCACTCCTGTGGTCCTGCTCCAAAAAAAAAGAGGTCAGACTTGGAAAAATATTGGAAATATGTCAAACACAGAGAGACAGAGTGTTTCAGCTGCTGCTTCCCCCATCCTTCCACTGGCTGACCTTCCACGAGCCGTCGTCATCCTGAAACATATTTCTTCATTTTAATCAGTTCGATTAGAAAGATTAAAGCTTTGTCTTGTTCTGCAACTTGCCTGGGTTCTCCTGGTGGGCCTCAGGGTGATTCCTTTCTTTATTCTCTCCATCATCTCATTCACTGCTTTGGTCTTCATGTCTAACAGAGGAGAGTTTTCCTCTAAAAGTGAAAACAGAAGGTCATAATTTGGGCTGAAAGTGAGCATAAAGTTTTGTGAAACCGAATTAACATTTGATCCATTTTCAACTAGGGTGTCAAATCTATGGATCATGGGCCAAATCTGGGCATCAGAATGACACTGTAAACCAAAAAAATGCAGAAAAAACAACAGAAAACCACAACTTGTAAATGAAAATAAGTGCTATTTGTGATTTGTGACACTCTCCGCTGACAAAACACAACACTGAGACCGAAAGTGGAAACTGCTGATTCAGCAAAACAACAAAATGCGAAGAAGCTGTGGCAGAATAATGATTTTCTAAAACACATTTCCAGTTGATTGCAGTAGTTTTGAGAAAAAGGGCTTGAAATGTGAAAATCTTCAGAATGTTTCGACTTTATTTTCATTAAAGCTAAAGGAAAGGTTGGAGTTGATGGTATTTATGGGTTTTAATGCTGATATTTTGTTGGTACATGTACAGTTTTACAATATAACAATATAAATAGAACTCAAAAAGAGAGAACAGAAGCTGTATTTTTTTATTTAAATCAATATTTTTACATTTTCCTCTCTTTTTTCTCACTAATTACTGTAAATCTACCTTGAATTCACACATTAAAGCTAAAAGAGAAACCGTGTACGGCCGATTTAAAGGTCTTCCAAGGAGAAACTCACTGTTTTGTGCGGTTGTGTTGCCTCCATCTTTCCTCCTGCTCTTCAGGAAATCCCCTATACTGGAAAATAGGGTCACGGGGGTCAAATCCTAGCAATCAGTGGACGAGTGTCTTTACAAGTGGCAGTGGGAGAAGTGCATGTTTGGAAAAATAAACACGCTTAAAGCGGTTTAGTGTAAATGCATCAGTGTTTAGAAAGAGCTGTGGGTTCACATACTTAACAGGCGCAGTGGATGGAGGAGGAAGAGGAGGAGGAGGAGGAGGAGGAGGAGGGGGAGGAGGGGGAGGGGGAGGGGGAGGAGGAGGAGTGGATTCCTCCACCTTCTCTCCAGCGTTGTTCTCTTTGTTCAGTGCGTCTTGTAAATGTTTCACTACAAAGGAAGACAGAAGGAAAGATTGAACGTTCTGATGTGATCGTGTGTCTCTGAGCAGCTCCAGGGTTTCTACCTTCCTCCTGGAGCTGCCGGACGGCGCCCCGAGCCTCGGACAGCTGGGTCTGCAGGCCCTCCCTCTCCTCCTCGCTCCTCTCCAGCCGCTCCCTGAGGCCATCCGGCTCCGGCGTCCCGCCGCCGCCGTCCCCCTCTGAGCCGCTGCCTTTCGTCTGATCGCAGACCTGCTGCTGGTAGTAGAGCTGAACGCCGGACAGCGCCGTGCTGATGAGGGATATTTGCTGCAGAGCGTTCTTCAGCTGCAGCTGCATGTCGGCCTCCTCGCCCCGAGCCGCCGCCGCCGGCTCGCCCCATCGCTGGGCCGCTTTCTGCTCCTCCAGCATCTGAGAAAAAAAAAAAAACACAATCCAGACGCAAATTCATCTCTGACACTTCACACATGCCTTTATTGTCGTCAGTCTCTTTGGGAAAACGGCGCAGAAAACACATCGAGGACAATGAGGCACAATTACAGACAGAGAAAACAGACGCGTGAACGGCCAGCGGTTGATTTTCCTCCCCGCAGGAGGGCGGCGAGCGATTTCAGGGTGGCGTTTGGCTGAACAATGACTCGGGAGGCTGGCTGCTCATCGGCGTCGCTGGAGAGCGGCGACAAACCGGCATTGTTCTTACATTACGATGAGAGAAGTGTCGTCTGGAAACTTTGATTATTCCTTCAATGGCTGATGATTAGTGTGTGTAACTCCTCGGTAATCAGACCTTTTGTCCTCCTCTGTGATGTTTGCAGGTTTAAATGCTCAGGTAAAACATGAGCGTCGATGAAAGTAAATGAGTTTGACACAGGAAGGAGAGCTGGGGTCGTCCACCAGACGGAGACGGCACCAGATATGAGATGTTTTCAGGGCAGTTCTGGCGTCTTGTGTCCCCCCCTCCCTCGGCGGCGGCGCCGTCTGGCCTGCTTGAGCTCCGTATCGGTGCGAGCTGCGCCGGTGCTCGGCACCGCGAACCACACCGCTCCGATCCGGAGCCTCCCTTCAGCACAGAGCCATGTTCACACAGCAATTAGCACAATTATTTCATACGTACACACACACACACGGCACAAAGGAACAAAGACACACACACACACACACACACACACACAGACACAAAAAGGTCCAAATTGTTTCCTGTCTGAGGCCCGGCGTCATTATACCGCCGCGCATCACAGGGAAGAGGTGTGAATGGTTGTTGTTTTCAAAACACGTGAAAACACACAAATAGTGGCGCGCACAAGAGGCGTTCAGGCACAGGGGGGTCTTTTACCATGAATTGAGAGTAAGGGGCTGGATTGTGCGGGGAGTCGGGGGTCCCCTTTCACAGGTAAGGACCCCTGCGAGGCGGCCCATTGTGCGCCTGTCCGGTAAATGGGGGACGCGGCGCACAAAGGCGACAATTGCTATATGCTCGGCAAAACATAAAGGTGTCAGGCAAAGACAGGTTGTGCTTAAAAGACCGCTATTCTCCTTCAGCCGCCGTGATGACCACTAATTACGGGGGAGGGAGGGGCTAAATGTAGGGGGGGGACGAGGGACGGGGACAGAGACGGGTTTTTTGAAAGAAAAGCCCTTCATTATGGGAGCAGCTGGGACAGCCAAAACCGAGCCGGGCCTGTGTGTTTGTGTGTGTGTGTGTGTGTGTGTATGTGTGTGTTTGGGTATGTGGACAACAAGTGAATTGATGTTTTTGTCTCGTGTGCGTGTGTGTGTGTGTGTGTGTGTGTTTCACAGGGCGAGAACCCAGATTTGACCGGAGTGTGAAGGTGGAGAATGGAGACCCTCTTTCTGCTGTCCTCCCACATCAGCCCCTCCCTGACAGCCAGTGTGTGTCTGCACGCACTCCAGTGTGTGTGTGTGTGCATGCGGGTGTGTGTGTTCTCGTCCGGGTGTCCGTCTCTTGCCCGCAGCCGCCCGAAGGTCAGCGCCGACACTCCTCGCCCCTTCCTGTGGCACGACCTGTCACCCTCAGTATCTATAGGTGTGAATGTATGACAAAAGGTTCCGTGCTACACACACACACACACACACACACACACACACACACACGCTCTCTCACACACACGCTCGCACCTGGTGGGCGAAGACTTCGGCGTGCTGCCGGAGGCCCTGCTCCAGCTCCAGCTTCTGAGACATCTCTGTGAACTCCTCCGTGACAAGCTGAGAAACTGCAGCAGGAAAAAAAAAAAACTTACTTTTAAACAAAAACATACAAGAAACAGGCAGAAACGTCACAATCTAGGGACTGGAAGGCTTTTAATACAACGAAAATGACAAAGATCGAGGGATTTTAAAAGCTATTTCAGCAAAATATTCTGACAAATTCAGTTTCATCTGATAATAGATGATTAAATATAGAATATCATTAAAATTTGGATACTGAGGAAAGTAAAACATCAATGATCAAACCAAACTGGCAAAGAAAACAAGCCTAAAATAAAAGAAACTACATTTTAAAGGAACTTTCAAAATGTCAGCAAGAAAATGAAAGAATATAACAACAAAGTGTTGTAAATGAAGAGGTTAAAATAATTATTTTAATCAAAGACGGAGAAAAAAATTGCAAATTTAATGAGAAAAATACTTTTAAATCAAGTTTCTTTTTTTATTTCTTTCAGGAGAATCATTAACTCTGATATTATGAAGAATAATTGATTAATAAATGTGGTCTTTGGGCTTTTGAAGCTTATTTTATTGGTTTTTCTGAGTCTGAAGCGTCTGTGGACCACAGTCCTGACGCACCCCGTTTCAGCTTGTTGACCGTCCTCGTCTGTTTGCTCATCGTCCTCAGCATGCTCTCTTTCTCCTCCACCTCCAGAGTGAGCTGAGAGGAAAACACACACACACTGTTACCTGTTACTGTCTCTCACACACACACACACACACACACACACACACACACACACACACTGCTGTACCTGCTCCCGGAGCTGGAGCTGCTCTCTGCTCAGATCCTCCACCTGTTGCTGCAGCTGCAGCTTCTCCGCCAGCAGACCGTCCACCGACACCTGCAGCTCTGACACACACACACACACACACACACACACACACACACACACACACACACACACACATGGATAAAAAGGCCAAACAGTGTGATCGTGGGGAGAATAAAAGTGCCATTACAGCTGAAATCGTGCCGCCCTGCGGCTGCAGTAATGAGCTCATTAAGCAGGAAGCGGCTCGATGCAGAAAGATAAATCCTGCAGAGGTTCAGGTCACAGCGACTCTCCGTCAGCAGAGGAGCAATCACTGAGTGAGACGCTGAGGTCAGGTAAGGTCAAAGGGGAAAACAACAATCCTAACATAAACAACGTTCATGTTTCACAGTGAATTTCTTGTTTCCAACCCGAGATCTTGGCCTGATGCTGGAACAGCAGCTCGTCACCGCCGCCACCACCGCCGCCGCCGTGGTCGACCACGTCCCCGTCGGCCACCAGGTCAGCCTCGGGGTCGAAGGTCAAGGCCTGCAGGTTTTCAGGCAGCTCAGAAATGCACGGCATCAGCATGCGGCTCCTCCTCTTCAGGTCTTTGTTCTCCTTGGTCACCTAGGCGACGGGGGGAGGAGGCGGCGGGTGAGAGCAGGGCGGAGGAGGAGGAGGAGGAGGAGGAGGAGGATGCTCGCATTTTGTTTTGGGGGGAGAAAAGGGACAGGATGAGGACAGATAAGGAAGGACAAGAGGAAAGGAAGAGAAAGACGTCGGTACTTCTAGGGCCAGGGCCTCGGCGCTCTCTCTGCAGGAGCGCTCGATCTGGAACTGCAGCTCCAGGACGCTCATCTCCTTCAGCAGCTGGCTGGAAACTGCAGAGAAGAACAAGACGATAAGATGAAGAAAACCAAACTTCCTGATTCATTTGATCCATTCTTCTTTAACTTTTTTTTTCCTCAGAATAATGTCTCACCTTCCTCCAGCTCCGCCAGCTTCTGATTGGCCTCGTCCCTCTGCTTCTCCAGGAAGCGGCTCTATCAATCACGGCCACAACAAGCAAAAAAAAAACAAGTGAAAGAGTTCAATCAGGCAACAATAAACTCCTGCAGCTGATTATAATCCACATCGTCGTCTTTTATCAAGCAGAGAAAATTACCTCTGTCTTTGTTAGTGGCATCAAATTTACCCAATTGTGCTTTCTGGAGCAATTTGCTCTCTTTTTTTTTTTCAACTTTCTTTCTTTGCAATAATAGCGTGTTGTTAATTAAACATGCAAGATTTCTTAACCAGGTAAAGTTGTGGAGTTCGGGTGAAATGTTTTGCTCTTTTAAAAGTGATGAAGCAGAGCTGGGAGCAGCAGTACCTGGATGTCCTCCTCATCCTCAGAGGAGAAGCTGCTGTCTTCCTCATAGTCTGCTGGAGAAAAAACAAAAAAACACTCATTTATGTCTTCATATCTTCACATGACACAACCGAACTCCCTCACTTCCCGTCAGCATGACTGGAGGAAGAGGAACTTCTGGCGGCGTCGTGGAGCTCTGCAGTGGCAGAGAACACGGGAACTGAAAGCACGGGAAGATCCGACACGTGCTTTTCACTTTCGGTCATCTGGGACTCGCTGCGGTTTTCAGCTCCTTCTTCAGTTTTGCTCGACGGCTTCAGACTCGATTCTTTACTGTCCTCGGTACAAACGGCTGAATCACGCTGATTTAAAGTCTCTTATTGAGCTAAAATTCATGTTTATCAAGTACTTGAGAGAACCTGACTCCACTTTCTTGCAGTAAGGCTCAAGAGTGTGTTTTGTTCAGTGAGCAGATAGAACATGCAAACTCCGTGCAGAAAGGTTTCAAGCCACAGTTCATCCAGGCAACCGGGGAATGATTCTTAAAACTCATAGTCTTTAAAATAACTCTTATTGATGATATTCCAGTGAAGTTCAGCCAACTAGTGTTCAAATCTTACTGAAACTCTGTTAGTTCCCGCCCGAACCCCCGTCAGTCTTACCTGCAGCTCGGCCCTCGTCGTCCGACGCCCACATCCCGCCGGACGCCATGCTGCAGCGCTCCGGCGAGCCCAACCCAGTGCTGCACATTCCAGCACGGCCGGTCTGCTGTCAGCTGTGCAGCACAGATGTGATCTCCTGCTCGGAAAGCTTCCCACGCAGCTGAAAAAAATGAGGAACTCCACAGACTCGCTTCGGTTCTTCGCTTCCACAGAGAGTTTCGGTGCCGAGCGGGAGGACGGCGCTCCAGGTCTCCCAGGGACGCCGCTGTCTCTCCACGGCCAGATCAACGTCGTTCAAGCAGGCAGTGCCAGTTCTTCTTGTTCCTCTTCTATTAGCATCCGGGCACAGAGTTCACGACCTCTGCCACAGCACACACACACACACACACACACACACACACACACTGTAGCTCAGGACGGTGGTGCTGATGGCACACACTCCTCCTCCGCCCTGAATTATTTACAGACTTCAAATTTTTCGATCCCCGGCTCCTGTTTTATTCAGTCAGCTGATCTGAAGGACTGCAGGAGAACAGGACAGGTCGGGGTCGCGACCTGGGAGGGTTCATGTTTCAGGCCTCTGGAAGAGAAACCAAAAGCATGGTCCTAATCTTTTATCAGATTCAGTCAACAGTGATCTTATCATCATGTTTTATCGCTTTAGTTTCAGTGATGAAAACAAGAAACCCGGTTTCCTCCTCGTCATTCTCCATGTCTTCTTCTCTACTGGAGGGTCAAACTGAAACGTTTTCCACAAGGATTTATTAAAAGTTACTCATTATATGTCTTTAAAATTAGACTGTGGCAGCAATTGCTTCATTGTAACTCTGAATCGACTGCACGGTGGTGTCAAACATGTGGGTTTCGGTCCATCTCCGGGCCCCCGCGAGACATCTAGAAGGTGTTAAAACAGCAAGATCTAATTTCATCAGTTTTTGTTCCATTTTATTCCATTTTATTTGATTATTCAACATTTTTTTTAATGTTTCGACTCTTGAAAGTTGCTATATAAACATACTTTCATTCATTTACTTAAATGATCAATTCATCTTGTGTTTTTTGCAAAATATTTCAAAATGTACTTTTGTCAATTTGACCTAAAACAAATTGAAACTCTGAAACTGTAAAAAGCTTCTTCCTCTTTTCTTTTATTAAAGGTTTTCAATGCCTTTGTCTTGAAGGTCCTTCAAGATTAAATTATTGCCGGACCTAAATTACTTTTTACACTTGTCTCTTGAAGAGGTTATAATAAGGAACCGGACAGTTTGATGAATGTAAGGAAGGTCAAATGCAGAGATGTTCCAGAAAAATTAACACTCCAGTCATGTACAAATACCTGGAACATAATTTAGCATTGTAATGACGTATAAATACTTTATATTAATATCTTTATTGTACTTTTATTTCTGTTTTCACTCGTTTGTGCCTCTAATATTTTAAAAGACTAGATGATGCTAGATGAACGGCATCACTGTAGATTTCTGTATGAGTGAAAATCACTACTTTTATACTATTTTCACTCTTTTTCTGAGTGAAAAACTACATTTACATGTATGCATGTGCACTTTTTTAACCTCAGGCAAATATATTTCACAGAAATACTGAATGATTTATTGAAAAGATCTTTTTTTTTCCCTAAACGGTTTGTTGGTTCAGCTCACACGTGAATGGGCGCCGTCCTTGTGTTTTAATGAGCCTTTTCTCTCCCGGTGAGCTGCTCTCTTCACGGGCAGCACCTGAGCGCCGCCGACCTCCTCCGCCCTGTCACCCTGACCTTTACTAATGATTCCTCGCCGCCCTAATAAAGGTGAAATTGTCACTTAACATTAGCGGCTGTCTGGTGTTTCTTGCAGCGGGAATCAGTCAGTCTATTAAAGAAACGTGTTTGGGGAAGCAGACGGGTTTAGTTTAGAATCACAAAGGCTTGATGAGAGCGGCGTCTGGAGCTCGGGCAGCTCTTGACATTTGCTTCACGGTCTCTTGCGAGATCATTAAAGACACAAACAACAGCAATTAAATTAAAATTGTACTATTTCAGTAATAAAATCAGATTCTACAGTCATGCTTCAAATGCAAAACTGGAGCCTGCGTAGCTTTAAAGGCTGTTTTCAGAGTCAGACGACTGCGGTTCACAGCTTAGACCTAAAAGTTCAAGGTAAAAGTTCAGGATGGTAATCTTTTAGTCACATAACACCTGATAAGCACGTGCAATAACACACAAGGCTTCTCTAAAACGCCGGCCGTTAACCCTTCAGGCGGGACGCTGCGTGAGTTTCACTCTTTTCATATGAAAGTTTTACATCTTTTCAAAACAACTCAACTGAGTTATTTACCAATAGAAGAGAGAAAACCCATTGAAGGAAGACATAAAGAGTATTCTAAGGATAAACTGGACATGTGACAGGATCCAGAGTCTGTTATAATACAAAAGAAAGTGAGTTTTCTGCTCCACTGCAGTGTTTATTGAAGTGAGGCCTGCTTCCCATAGGGGGCAGCAGAGAGCTGTGGGGGGGCCTGATGCTGCTTGACTGCTTTAGTCTTCTTCTTTTCTATCAGGAATTCTCAAAAATCAACAAATAAGTGGAGAGTAGAACTTTATTTTATTAAAAGTAACCTGAATTTGCTTTATATCTAATGAGGATGAATTAAAGTTTAGAAATATATTTTCTGGACTTTGATCAGGATCAATCAGAAAATGCATCGTGTTGTTTTTTTTTTTTTCCATATCAGGACACGCAGTTCTGTTCTCTACTGTACTGTTGATCATTTTTAGCTAAAACCTGACGTTTAACCTTTTGTTGCCGTGTCTCCAGCGCCGTCAGTCACAGACGGGAGTGATGGAGGTTTATCGTTTATCAGCAGCAGCTTTCTGGAGTCGGACAGCGACATCTACTGTTCGCAGAAACAGCTTGATATAAAGGTCTTAAAATAAGTCATATGAAAATAATGAACTTATATTCTAAAACACAAAGCAGCTTCAGCTCCATAAAACACTCAGACATTTCAAAAGACTAATTACCGCCCTTGAATCCCAACAGCTGAGAACAATCATGTTGATTAATCTGAAAAACTCTACAGTCTAAACCCAGTTTTCCTGCTCATGTTCTCTTATTTATTTATTTACCCTTGTAAAAGACATTTCAGTCTCAACGGGATTACTTTTTCTGGTTAAAAAAACGTTAATTAAAGAAAACAAACGTTTTGAAAACTATGTCCGTTTACACGGAAACGGGAGGAACAGTGAAAACCGTGCAGTTTGCATGTTTGGCCAGCAGTTGGAGCTGTTTGTTGTTTTTGTAATGGAACCTGAAACACATGCCTGCAGAGAACTATAGGCTGTAAGGCATTTTGTTTTGATTTAAATAGAAATTAGTAATAAAAACTAATTCAAAATCTTGCTAAAAGATTTCAAACAGTGATAAATCGGCTCCAAGTTTATAGGGAAGAGAGTTTTCATGAGTCATAAATCGTGATGTTTTCCTCCCAAAATCCTGCGGGACTGAGACAGAAACAGGACTCAGCGTGAGTCACGGCTGCTGATATCTGAGCCCTGATTGGCCGGGGCGTCGCGCGTGCCTGTCCTCCTGAAAACCTCCGCCCTGGCAACCCTCCGTCACAGAGCTGCCGCTGCAGCATCTGCTCCTCCTGGACCGGGGGACGGCTCTGGTCTGGAGGGGTTTATCTTTTTGAGCACATGACAGGAAGAGGAGGAGAGCCGCGGTCATTATCTGGCTCCACGTTCAGTGTTTGTGTGTGAAATTAGCAAATAAACTCTGAGTAAAGGAGAAAGATTATGGAGGGAGGGAAACACACACACACACACACACACACACACTCACACTCACACACACTCACACTCACTCACCTGCTGCAGCTCGGGCCTGCTCAGCACTAATGACTGTGTGATTGGATTATCCGGGCTTTTAGCAGCGCCACAGCTGCAGCTAACAGAAAAGCTAACCTGTAGAGGTCAAGCTGGGGTCAACAAGAGGCCAGCGGGGTCGTGGCCTTTTGCACCTCGCTGGTTCTCCGGCGGGACGCTCCGAGGAGGCCGGGGGGATGAAGGATTTCAGGGGACAAATGATGAAAGGAGGCTCTTTTATTTAATTTAATGTAGCAGAATATTTTTTTTTCTGGGAATTGAGAGATGAGGAGGAGGAGGAGGAGGAGGAGGAGGAGGAGGGCAGGAAGACGCGATGCGATGTGACAGAAGAGCCTCGCAGACACTGCTGGCCTCCCGGTGACTCC